>NC_135659.1:67025650-67325650 GCF_964188315.1 Podarcis muralis | reverse complement strand
AGTAGCTCATCATCCCATCACATCTACATACAAGCCTTATTTTTTAGAAAATCTTGTTATAAAAAAAAAAAGAAGAAGTGAAAAATGTTCCCTCCTTGGTAACTTGATATTTGGGATATGTGAAATTATTCTATATGGTGCCACAAAAGAGTTGGAACACATTGGATCACATTCATGATAGTAGTACTGTTTTTTTCTATTTCCTTCCCCCCTTTTATTTGTTTATTAAAGATTTTGTTGATTTACAAAAGTGATAGTAGTACTGTTGATCCATTCCAGGCAGGGAGATAGAGCTTCATTCAGTGCTAGTCTATACATGTGGCACCGGCAGGGGTACTAATGGTACTAATGAGTCTGAATAGCCAGCTACTTTGCTTGGGCACAGCAGTGTTCCAGGGACACTTCCCATCTTCCTGGCTGAGTGCTCAAGCACCAAACTGGAAAAAAGGACAGCTTGGGTTTGAGAAAACTAAATAATTTTGACTGAAGAAAGAAAGCTGCTTCTTGCTCCATCTCAACTCTCATAGAGGGAATACATTACAGTGGTGCTACTTGGATAAAAGCTTAAGTTGAAGCTGCCTAACCAAAGCTTGGGTTGTTTTGTGGGCTTTACAGGCAACATTGCAAGGACCTACACCGAGCAGTGTGTGAGGATCCTAACAGAACTCCTTGAGCTGAAGCAGGAGCATATAACTTCAGGTAACTATCTCCACCCTTCTGATTGAGATTTGGTTTCCGCCTTACCATTCGGTGGTCTACAGAACACAACTGTGCTATCTCCATTGCAGTTTCCATCACTGTACCATTCCTTACTTGTGCCTCTTTCACGTGATCACTCTTTGCTTCCTTTTCTTCAAATTATCACGTGCTTACAGATGCTGGATCGATTAGACTTCAGCCCACATTGGCATTCTTGTAAACTGGAAAACAGTGTTTGCTGTATCTGGGTTGTGTGAAGAATTGTTTGCTTGAGACAAATACCCCAAACCATGGAGATGAAACATGAAAGTGTTCATAAAGCTAGAGCAGAATGCTATGGCCAGGATAATTTCCATACACCAGTGATGTAGATTTGTAAAGTTTTTGTTTTTCAAGGAACTTACACGTCAAAGAGATCAATAACTATATGACTTTCCGTAGACATTTGAAGGCAGCCCTGTAAGGGGAAGTTTTTAAATGTGTTTTTATGTTCTGATGGAAGCTGCTTAGAGTGGCTGGGGCAACCCAGTCAGATGGGTGCGGTACAAGTAATGAATTGTTGTTGTTATCTTAGTGTGTATTAATCTTGCTTGCTATGGTTTTGTGTTTAACTGTTTCCTTCTGGTTTTTAATGTTGTCTGTTTTTTAAGTATTGAAATTGTTACTATTGCGAACTGCCTTGGAGGCCTCTGTTTGGGCCAAAAGCTCATATAAATTGTTCTCATAAATATTTTTCCCCCCACATTGTAGCTGTAGTTCAGGTGTTCCGGGACCTGGTGTGGTTGTGTCCGCAGTGTATAGAGAATGTGTCCCAGGCTTTGGATGGCTGTGAGGAGACCATCCAGGACAGTGAGGTAAGGGGAGTGTCTTTTTGTGAATGGCAGGGAATGGTACTGATGGAATGACTCAGTCGAGGGCCTATTAGAGTCTTACATGAGCCACGAGAGTTGTGAAATGCAACTTGGAATCTAGAATTGCCCATGAAAACCCCTTAAGATTATGCTTTCGAGAAATCAAAGTTCTAATTTTCAAAACTTTCTGGGATCGTATCAGCCTGCCCTCTGTCTTGCAGGAGGTCTGCACTATCTCTTCCTTCTTAGGTGAACTGTGTATATGTGGTCTATTTGCAAAAAAAACTATGGCGCTTCGACTTGTATTGTAATGTCTCTGCTTTTCCAGTTCGGTCAAGGTAGGGCTCCTGATCGAACCATTCTAGAGTTATGCATTGATATGAAAGCAAAGGGCCAAAAGGGTATCCTTCCACCTTTTGTTCAAGTGAGAAAGCAGGGAAGAAAATCTTTAGCATTTGGCTAACTCAGAAGCTGTTGGCACAGCTAGGTGTGCAGGAGCAGGCAAGCAAGACAAACACTTTATTGATTCAGTAGTGTGTAAACTTAAACTGGGTGAAGGGGTAACCATAGGACAGAGTTGCATTTTGCAACGGGGATACACTTTCAGAATCTTCAAATCAAAAGGGCTTCAGTATATGGGATTTGAATTACTGGGTGAGGCAGCTTCTGAGCCCACTTCACTCTGCAGAGATCTGCTCAACCCACCACTCTCTGTGATGGTCTGTGAACATTTATGCCACTAGCTCTTGGTGGTATAAGTAAGGGGTTCTAAGTGAGATAGTGTGGCCCTGTCTGTGAAGTGTTCTGGTTTTTTCTCAGGGCAAGCAAGCACTGATTTGGCTGCTGGGGGTACATGGAGAGAGAGTCCCCAGTGCCCCCTATATTTTGGAGGATTTTGTAGAGAATGTGAAATCAGAGACCTTCTCGGTTGTGAAGCTGGAACTGCTAACAGCTTTGGTGCGGCTCTTCATAGGACGTCCAGCTGAGTGTCAGGACATGTTGGGTCGATTGCTCTATTACTGCATAGGTAAGTACTAGCCTTCCAAGATGTCACCTGCATTATGAAATAGGCCAATGCATCTCTCGTGAGGATGAGATGTATTGAGAATGGTCTTGACAAACTCTGCAGTTCTTAAAAAATTCATAGATTTCAATGTTAGACTGGTATACGTTGAATCATTTCTTTCCTTGCTTCCCTTACTGCCAGTATCATATACCCAGAGGTGGTAAGGGGAATCGCACACTGTATAGAGGCAGAGGCCTATGCAGCCCTTTGGCATGGAATCACTAGGGGCTGTGATGAATAAAAAGTCTGTGTCTTGATGAACAATAAAAATAAAACAGCGCATCTTTATTTCATCCAGAGGAGGAGAGAGACATGGCAGTTCGGGATCGTGCGCTCTTCTACTATCGTCTTTTGCAAGCTGGCATGGAGGAAGCAAAAGGGATCCTTTGCAGCCCTGCATCTGATCACTCTCTGAGGTTCTTGGAAGGGCAGGCTGAAGGCTCTGTGAATGCGTGGGCCTCTGACTTTAACTCACTGGTGCCTATATATGGCAAAGAGCAATGGGCAGCCATGACAGCCAGCCGGGTTACTGGCCTTCCCCATACAGATTCTCCCTCTGAAGATCCCACAACGGTGGATGAAGGTAATGGATTCACTTGGCCACTTCTCTGGGCTTTACACACTCTGTTTTCCTGAATGAAAACCAGACCCTCAGTTGAATGATGCTGCTTTAAGCATCTGAACCTGCTTGCTTGATGCTTTTCTTTTGCCCTGCTCAGTATGGACTGTGAAGTGTCTTACAGTTCTGATGTTCCTGCTGGATGTAAAGTGATCTGTGTTGCCTAACTCTGCCTTTTGTTTCCTCTTTTTTTTTTCAGAGCCCCTGATACCGGAAAAGGAAGAGGAGGTTCCTTCTGTCAACACCAGTTCGAGCAGCCTGATTCTCAGACCAAGCATTTGCATGACTGCCGAGCAGTTTGAGAGGACGTGGCTAAACCTGGGTTTGGGCTGCCAGCAAGCTGTTCCCTGGCAGGAAACTGTGCAGCCAGACACTGTGCAGGCTGCACTTCAGGTTGTCCATATCCAGACTATTGCTATGAGCAAGGCTGGTTCCCCGCTGTGGAAGGCCTACCTTGTTGCCCAGGATGATACAGGCTGCCTTTTCCTGACAGAGCTGCTACTTGAAGTGGGGGCTGCAGAGATGCAAATGTTGGTGAAGCAGAGTGAAAACAAGCCAGAGGCACTGCAGGCCTTCATCTCAGTCTTGAAGACTGTGTTGGGAACAGTGGCGGAATTGACGTCCTGATTCTTTCAGACCACTGATACGGGTCATGAATAGGATGAGACTTAAGTCTGTTTGCGTATGGCATTCTTCAAATTATGCTGCAGCTCTTATGAACTGTTTGTACAGGAGAGGAACGCTTCCTCACAGGCTGAGCGAGATCCAGATGCTCAGTCCCACTCCCTTATCTTGGAATATTTTGGTGGGAGCTGCTGCTTGGCTTGACACCAGAGAAGAACAAGCAAGAGGGCGGGGAATGCTGCTTGAAGAATGCTGGTTTTATGTTACTTTGGTTCCCGTAGTGGATTTGAGTGATTTTTATTTTGAGAATCTTTTGTAAGCTGCCTTTCAGAGTGGATTGGGCCTACTTTGGATAGTTTAAAGGGGTCGGCACATTCCCAACAATGGGTTTGATGCATCAATCATCTTTAAAGATCCTCTTTTAAGACTTCCTTTTCTCCTCATTCCCCCACCAGTCTCTACTCCCATGAACTCTATTCACCCATTAATGTTGCAGAGCCAGATGTTTCCCCAAAGGATTCAGAATTGATAGAAGGGGATGAGGAATATTTAATCAGAATGAAACGTGTACAGAAATGGTGCACTATGATAGGTGTGTGGTCACAGCCCTAAGGTATCGATTGTAGAACCTTCTGCAAAGGTTATGCACATTTTTTAGCGGAAAGAATTGGTGGAACCATTTAAATGGGAAGCTTGAGTGGGAAAGAAATGGAAGGGGGAGGGGGAATCTTCAGACCAAATGTGAGGTACACACTCTTTTGCACAAAAGTACAGCGGTCTAAATAGGAACATGTATCTCTGGGACGGATTATCTATTCTAAGATACGTATATCCACTCTTGCAGTTTTACCTGAAAACTTCATGGCTATGGTTTGAGCACAGTTTACGCATGCCTATTAAAAAACAAAAGGAAAAGACTACCCCACAAATGACTCTGGATAAAGCATTAAAATCTGATAATACAGTAGAACATTACTGACTACATGGTGGGGAGTTGGTTTAAAACCTGCCCGTAGGTAATGCCAGGAAATACTGAACAACAAAAGTAATAAATGACTGATGGTGGTAAGATTTATTTGGGATCTTGAAAGCCTCCTCAGGCTGCGCAATCATATCCATACCTAGGAGTAAGCCCTGTTGAACTCATTGAGGCTTACAACAGTGTACACATGTGGGATTGCATTGTTGTGACACAGAACAATTAGTACTAAACAGAGTTCTGTATTTGTATTTGCACTCCAAACTTTACTCATTATAGATGGAAACTGATATATAAAATGAAACATAAATCTCTTGTTTAGTGTACAGTGCTAGTCTTTTATCTGCTCCATATGCACATTTTGTTCCTCCATGTCTAACATGCTATTTGGTTTGGAAAGATCTCAAAGTTGAAAAGAGTGATATATTTATATTATATCTAGGGAATACTTCCTTGTTTTGCAAGAAACAAGTAAAAATACTATAATGAACAGAATGTGAGAAGCTAATACATAGTCAGTTGCCATGCACATAACTATAGTTGCTCTTAGAAGAACTTGACTGAGGTTCTGGAAAAGAGGAAGAGAAAGCCGTACTAGACTTTGCTCCCTCATGACTTCCTGGTGGTGACTTTTACTGTTTAAAGCAGATAGCTATGCTAATCCTGATATGGGTGTAGCTGCAGCTGCAACACAAGAACAAGCTTCCTCTTGTAATGTAGCCTGGTCTGAGGAGAATCTAGCTTTAATATATTCTGGCCTGCTAGGAGGCTGGGTGCTAGAAACTTTACATGCGCAAACTTGTGCAGCCATAGGAAGAACAACTGGTGGAAAGCCGTGGCAGCGACTTGTGTTTCGAATAGAGAACAGCTAACATGAAGGACTCTATGACTTTTGAGGAACAGGTGGAACAGATTGCAGAAGCATTGCTTGCTGACTTCCCAGGGCAAAAATCAAAAACAGAATTTCGTGTCCTACAGTACCAGGGTGCAAGTTTTGAAGGTAAGATTATTTGTTCATGGAGAAGTCTGAAGGTTTCTAACCACTTCCCCCTCTTCTAGAGCTGTGTAATCAGGAACTGCTGATTAAAATTACATGCAAGCAAAGAGGCTTGGTTTAAAAGTTCAGCACTTCCGTGTTAAGAGCATAAGGAAAGTTCTTAATAAATCCTTACGTTGTAGTGCATTGCAGCTAGAATTGCCCGCTGGTTTTACGACACTTTAGCTGATTAGCCATCTGTTCACTGATTAATGCACTAAATACACTTTTATTTCCAAACTGTAATTTCAGTAAATATCTCTTTCTAAGAGATTGAAACGAGTCTGTGATAACAGATTTCTAGTCAGAAGAAAAGGGCATATTATATAAACATGTATTTTAGTTCCCCTTTTAGTAAAGCGGGGGGGGGGGGGGTTCCAGGCTTGACTACTGTAATTCGCTCTACGTGGGGCTGCCCTTGAAACTGTCCCAGAAACTCCAGCGGGTGCAGAATGCTGCAGCAAGGCTCCTCACGGGGTCTCTGCCACGGAAGCATATTCACCCAGTGCTTTACCAGTTGCACTGGCTCCCGGTAGAGTATAGGGTCAGGTTCAAGGTGCTGGTCTAGACCTTTAAAGCCCTTTGTGGCTTAGGGCCCTCGTATTTACAGGACAGCCTCTCCTGGTATGCCCCGCAGAGGACCTTAAGGTCCATGAATAACCATAGTTTAGAGGTCCCAGGCCCTAAGGAAGTCAGACTATCCTCCACCAGGGCCAGGGCCTTTTCAGTGATGGCTCTGGCGTGGTGGAATCCTCTGTCCCATGAGACTAGGGCCCTTCAGGATTTAACCTCCTTCCATCAGGCCTGTAAAACAGAGCTATTCTGCCTGGCTTTTAATTTGAATTCAGTCTGATCTTTTATTTCCCTTCTCTTCCATCCCCCTCCCCTTTTATGAAGATTACCCGCTCTGAGACCCCACAGCTAATTCTCCCCTGGCCTCCTCACTGGCCCAAGTAGGACTATTTCAGCCAGCTAGCCCTGGGAATTATCTAATGCTTATTAGATGGATTTCCCCTAAATTTATTTCTGAACTTTGAATTTTATTGTTATTCATGTTTTTATACAGTATTTTATGCTGCTTTTACAATTAAGTGTTTTAAATTTGTTGTTAGCCGCCCTGAGCCAGGTTTTTTGAACCGGGAAGAGCAGGGTATAAATAAAATTTTATTATTTTTATTATTATTATTATTCAGTTCTGTCTGAACCTTTCAGTCCTACAGCTTTAGCTGTTAAAACTTTTAGCTGGTTAATAGTCTGCTAACACTTACAGGTATAAAAAGAGTTTGTTGCTTTGCTGCCAGAATGTCTGCTACAAATGAGGCTTGGTTTTGCATTGCCGTAGTAGCAGTTTGATATTAAGTCAATAGTTAACTGTCAGGGAACTGCCATCGGAGGAACCGGTGGTGGAAGGGCTCACGCAGGCTGGGAGAGACTCAGCAGCTGAAGCAGGAACCAGCAGAGGGAGAGGTGGATCTCTGGTGGAGGGGCTCACGCAGGCTGGGAGAGACTCAGCAGCTGAAGCAGGAACCAGCAGAGGGAGAGGTGGATCTCTGAGGGAAAGCGAGCAGGAGGGAGGGCTCAGGGACACGTCCAGCGAGAATAGTGGGGAGGTATCTGAAGCTCCCATAGGGAGACCCACTCCTCGCCGGAAACTGTCACGCCGTGAGTCCAGAAGACATGTTTCCGTTAAGGAGCTTTTATGCTGGAAACGATTCCGAAAGCAACCACTGTCGGAATCTGCAAGTGACTAGAGCAGTCATGTCTGAGGGGCTCTGTCACAGACAGAAGTTTGTGGGCTTGAACAAACTCTGAGGGACTACGATTTTACACACAAGCAGCTCATCATCCCATCACAGCATTCCGACAGTCTTTGTAAGCTGTTTGTGCAGGAGAAGGCATCATGAGCGAACCAGCCGGAACCGGGCAAGCAGGAGTTGGAGCAGGGCCAAGCCTGGAGGAAAGCTACAGGGCTTTGGAGATCCAGCTGGCGCTGCAGACGGCAAGGCTTGAGGAGAGAAGGGCTCAGGATGCAGACAAAAGGGGAAAAGCCACCCAGTTCCCCAGAAAGGTACCAGGATTGGTGCAGAAGTTTGGGGGGGACCCCAAGGACTACCATGCCTTTAGGACAGAGATGCAATATGCCCTCAATGTGCAGTTTGATGAATTCCCTGACGAGGAATCGCGAGTGGCTTTCGTGATTGGGCATCTTGAAAAGGGAGCGCGGGATTGGGTGAGACCCATGATGGCAACGAATAGTGCCGTCCTAAAGGACACAATGAAGTTCTTTCGTGCCATGGATCTGATGTTTTCCAGCGATATTGAGCAGGGAGTGGTGCGCAGGCAGCTAATGGCTTGCAAACAGGGGAGCCGATCTGTCCGTGAGTACTGGACTGAGTTCACCATGCTGGTTCACAGATTGGGGTGGGACTTATCGGCGGAACCCATTCAGATGCTATTTGAAGAAGGTCTGGCTTCGGGTGTGAAAGATGAACTGGCCAGGGGTCCCAAGGCGGATTCTATGGATCAGCTGAGCAAATCTGCGCTGACCATAGGAGCGCGCCAGGAGGCGAGAGCTTTGGAGAGGCGGGAAGGGAAGGGGGAACGTTGGAAGGAGTTCCGCATTCCAGACATTCCAGAGACAACTTTCCCGCCGGCAGAGCCGATGGAAATCGGAACAGCGCGCGTGCGCGCAGTTTCAAAGCCCAGTGAAGGGGGAAAGAAGGAGGGAAAAGGCGCCCGGAAATGCTATCTCTGCCAACAGCCAGGTCACTTTGCCAGAGTCTGCCCCCAGAGGAAGGAATGGCAAGGGATGGTGGGAGCTGTTGAGGGTAGAGAGGAGGAAAAACCGGAGCAAGTAAAAGCCAACGCCTGGTTGCCACCGTCGGGGCACAGCAGCCAGGCCAAAGAGCAGTAAAAGTGCCCACACCAGAACCTCCTAAACCTGCCCTAGTGATTGAAGTGTCGCTAGAGCTGCAAAACGGATACCCCCTAAAGATAAAGGCGCTGTTGGACTCAGGCAGCTCCTGCAATTTCATAAGCAAGGAGTTTGCAGCTGAACACCAGATACAGACTATCCCTTTAAGCAACCCCCTGCAGGTGACCACGATCGATGGCAGGGAGTTGTTGGGAGGAGAAGTCAGCTTGCAGACAGTCCCAATGATAATGAAGGTGGCAAGGCACACCGAACTGATAGCTTTTAATGTGGCCACCTTGGGAGGAGCCCCTATTATTTTGGGGATGAGCTGGCTAGCGTTACATGATCCGCTGGTGGGCTGGCATCAGAGAGTGGTTTCCTTTAGTTCAGCACATTGCTTAGAACACTGCAAAGGGGGGAAGGGTTCAGCAGGGGCCCAAGCCACCCTAGCAGGGACGGAAGTAATGGAGAAAGTGAAGGTACCACGACAATACGCAGATCTCAGCGACGTGTTCAGCGAGAAGGAAGCTGACCAACTACCCCCGCATAGACCCTTTGACTGTCAAATCAATTTACTCCCTGGGGCACAGCTTCCTGTAGGCAAGTTGTACGCCATGTCAGACAGAGAAATGCAGGAGCTAAGGGAGTTCATTGACAAGAACCTGAAGAGAGGTTTCATCAGAGAGTCCAGAGCGGTGGGAGGTAGCCCAGTGTTTTTTGTGGATAAAAAAAACACGGACAAGCCGAGACTTGTAGTGGACTTTAGGGCCCTGAATGCAGTGTCGGAACCCCTGGCTTTCCCTATGCCCCGAATTGATGACATTTTGACCAGGGTGAGGAAGGGAAAGATTTTTACAAAACTGGACCTGCGGGGGGCGTACAACCTGATACGCATAAGGAAGGGGGATGAATGGAAGACCACCATGTTCACCCCTTTGGGGGCATTTGAATATTTAGTTATGCCATTTGGATTACAAGCAGGGTCGGCGTGCTTCCAAGCTTTTATGAACCACGTACTGGGGCCTTTGCTTTACAAGAATTGTGTGGCCTTCCTAGATGACGTGTTGGTGTATTCTGAGAATGAGGAGCAGCATGTGAGAGACGTCAGAGAAGTGTTGAGCAGGCTGCAGGCCAACCGGCTGTGGGTGAAACTGGAGAAGTGTCAGTTTCATGCCAAGGAGGTGGAGTTCCTGGGGTACCGCCTGTCAGACAAGGGATTGGCCATGGATCCCGGCAAGGTACAGGCAGTGCTGGAATGGAAAACACCCAAAACAAAGAAGGATGTGCAGAGGTTCCTAGGGTTTGGGAACTTTTATCGTAAGTTCATCCGAAACTTTGCCCACCTGACGGCGCCCATTACAGACTGTCTCAGCAGTAAGAAGAAATTCGTTTGGACTGAGGAGGCGGAGCGAGCTTTTGAGGAACTGAAAAGGGCCTTCGCCTCGGAAGAACAACTTCTGCATGTGGACTTACAAAAAAAGATGAGGGTCGAAACAGACGCATCAGACAGAGCCATAGGGGCGGTGCTTCTTCTGCAGCCGGGGAAGGAGGAGTCAGAGTGGAGACCGTGTGCCTTTTTTTCGTGAAAACTGAACAAATCCGAGAGGAATTACACGGTGTATGACCGAGAACTTCTTGCTATTCATGAGGCTTTCCGGAGATGGAGGCACCTGCTAATTGGTGCACAACATAAGGTGCAAGTGTGCACTGACCACAAGAACCTAGAGTGTTGGAGAACGGCACGAGTGCTCAACCAACGGCAGTTGAGATGGGCCCAGGAGTTCTCCAAATTTAACTTTGAGATTTGTTACGTGCCAGGCCCAGAGAACGTTAGGGCGGACGCTCTCTCACGCAAACCTGAATATTTGGAGGGGGAGGGAGCACCCGAAGAAAGACATGTCATTCCAGAGGACCGCTGGGTGTGTGGGGCGGCATTGGTGGGGCAAAGAGAACTGGTAGAGGGAACGGAGAATGATGAATACGCCCAGGACAAACTTAGGGGTCTCAGGAGGGAGGGAGATAAACCCGGAGGTTTTGAGGAGAAAAACGGGGCGTTGTATTACAAGGGAGCGTTATATATACCTGAAGGTGATTTGAGAGAGAAGGTACTCAAGCAGCTGCACGATAGCCCCACAGCAGGGCATTTTGGGCAACACAAAACCATGTGGCTGGTGACCAGGGAATTTTGGTGGCCCAAGGTCAGGGAAGATGTGCGGGAGTATGTGAGAGGGTGTGACCAATGCCAGCGAGCCAAAGGGGAGAGGCGGGCGCCGGCAGGGTTATTAGAACCGCTACCCACACCTGAAAGACCATGGGAAGCAGTGGCAATAGATTTTATGACTGATCTGCCAAAGTCCAGAGGGAAAACAGCCATCATGGTTGTGGTAGACCTGTTAACCAAAATGGCCCACTTTATAGCCTGCTCACATGCTGTCACGGCAGAAGAAACAGCTAAATTGTTTGTAGAAAATGCGTTTAGGTTGCATGGCGCCCCCTTGAGGGTGGTTTCAGACCGAGGGAAACAATTTACTTCCAGGTTCTGGAGGAAGCTCATGAGCTTACTGCATGTAGAGGTCAATTTTTCGACTGCCTGGCATCCTGAAACCAACGGGCAGACAGAAAGAGCCAATGGCATCCTCCAGCAATATTTGAGGTGTTATGTCAATGACAGAGAGAATGATTGGGTGGAGAAGCTAGCGTTGGCGGAATTTGCCTACAACAATGCGGAGAACGTGTCCACGGGGATGAGCCCCTTTTTGGCTAATTACGGGTGCCATCCCAGGGCTTTCCCAGGAGGGGAGGGGGAGAGATGGAGCGTTCCAGCTGCCGAACAGTTAGTAGAAGAAATGGAAGTGATCCATCGCCAGCTCCAACTACATTTAGACAGGGCCAAGGAGGAATATAAGAGGCAGGCAGACAAAAACAGAAGAGAAGGTGAAACCATTAGGGTGGGGGACCAGGTGTGGCTGTCAACCAAAGGGTTACCCTTCAAAGGGGGTTGTAAGAAGTTAAGACCCAAAAGACTGGGCCCATTTGAAGTCACGCAACAGGTCAACCCAGTGGCTTTCAGACTCCGGTTACCGAACCACATGAAGCTGCACCCAGTTTTCCACAGGTCGTTGCTGTCACCGTATAAAGGGGACAGAGAAGGGAGGGTCACTCGGGGACCAGCAATGGAGGAAAGGGAACAAAGCTACCATGTAGCGGAGATCCTCGATTCCAGGTGGAAGGGAGATCAAGTAGAGTATTTGGTAATGTGGGAAGGGGAACCGGAGTCGGAAAACACCTGGGTCATGGCAGAGGATGTCAATGACGAGGTTTTAATGGAAACTTTTCATCAGAGGTTCCCACGTAAACCTCAGCCTGTAGCGAGGTTCCGGAGGGAATACTTTGCCACCAGCGACGAAGAAGAGGAGTTGGAGGGGTTCACAGATTCCGAGGAGGAGGAGGAGTCAGCGAGCCGGAACGGAGACCGATGGAGGGAAATGTTCGAGACGTCTGAAGATGAAGAGGATTCTTTTCAGGGTTTTACCTCCTCACCACCCAGAGGAGAGGGAACGGGAGGGGGTGAAGGGGGCCCTGGAGGGGAGGTGGATGTCAGGGAACTGCCATCGGAGGAACCGGTGGTGGAAGGGCTCACGCAGGCTGGGAGAGACTCAGCAGCTGAAGCAGGAACCAGCAGAGGGAGAGGTGGATCTCTGGTGGAGGGGCTCACGCAGGCTGGGAGAGACTCAGCAGCTGAAGCAGGAACCAGCAGAGGGAGAGGTGGATCTCTGAGGGAAAGCGAGCAGGAGGGAGGGCTCAGGGACACGTCCAGCGAGAATAGTGGGGAGGTATCTGAAGCTCCCATAGGGAGACACACTCCTCGCCGGAAACTGTCACGCCGTGAGTCCAGAAGACGTGTTTCCGTTAGGGAGCTTTTATGCTGGAAACGATTCCGAAAGCAACCACTGTCGGAATCTGCAAGTGACTAGAGCAGTCATGTCTGAGGGGCTCTGTCACAGACAGAAGTTTGTGGGCTTGAACAAACTCTGAGGGACTACGATTTTACGCACAAGCAGCTCATCATCCCATCACATTAACACTGAAGTTTGTTTATAGCATTTATTCCTTGTTCTTCATTACAGAAGGATTTTCTGAGCTCCTTAAAATATGCCTATGCCCATATGTTGGGGGGGGGGGCTATTTCACACAGGTAACTGAGAAACTCAGCCAGATGGGTGGGGTATAAATAAATTATTATTATTATTAAATTTTCCCATGTGTGAAATTATGCAGGGGTGTTCACAGAGAAGTAGTTTTTAAAAAAATGCCTCTAAGTTCTAAACCCATGTTTCCCATCCACACCTAGTGGATAGTCTGTGATGGGGTATAGCCGCATGGTATGTACATGTCCTTATCCCCTCAATTATTACCCACCCTAAATTACATTTCCCCCCCAAATTGTATATATTTACCAATGCATATAGCATACTTTTCCATGTATAAGATGAGGTTTTTTTATTTTAAAATTATGTTAAAAATTGGGGGTCATCTTATACACGGATAGTGCATAGGGGCGATGTGGTATTGGTTGCTGCCGTGAGCAGATTATCAGCGGTGACTGGGCGTGTTATTGGTGGCTGTGGAAAGGGCTGGTGTTGATTGGCTGTCGCTGCAGCGATTGGGCGGGCGATTGGCGGCTACTGCCGGCAAGGGGACAGGCGATAGGTCGCTTTGGCAACGCATGCGAGTGGCCGCATAGGTCAAGCGGGTGAGCAATTTTCGGCAATCCCCCATAAAAAAGCTCCACAACTCTGGGCCGCCACCACCCCAAGCTGAACAACTCTGGGCAATTTCCCCCCATTTTCTTAATTTGGAGTCCCCCAAAATAGGGGGCGTGTTATACACAGAAAAAATATGGTATCTTCTCAGCAGGTGCACAAGAGCACATGTTAGCAGCGTATTTTACAACGGGCAAAAGGAAGGCTTGTGAATTGGGGTGGGGTGAGGAATATGCACTCACAAACATTTATAACCTGTCACTCATTTATAACCTGCCACTGAAAGCAGATTCCTGCAGAAGACTGTTCCTGGATTTGTCACCAGAAAGCTGGCTAAGGAAATCTGCCTGCTTTTCTGCCTCCTCTGATATTTCCCCACTTTCAGCAGAGGTTGGCTCTCTAATTAACCCATGACAGGATGTAACTCTTTTGCAGGTAATTAAAACCTGTTAGGAGAAGGCAATTTTTAACATTCTCCAAGTTGGAAACTGTCCAAGGCTGTTTCTCCTTGAAATTCAGTCAAAACCTATGTGCAAATACAAGATCATTTCATGTATTGCTCTTCTGTGTAATGACTGCAAAGATTGACACCAAGTGAGCTGGGCGGTTGTCATGGTTGCTTCTTACTTTATTATGAGCAACCCAAAAAGGAAAGGCGTTGGTAGCATAGAAAGTTACAATTGCCATGTCTTTTGCCAGGCTCACATCCTTTCCTGCTTGCCCGTGCTACAGCTCAAGGCAGTGAGACAAGAGATGAAGTCCAGCAACGTCAAAGTCAGATCTCACACTTTCAGGGTAACATACATATCATTTTTTAGGAACCTTATGCTGAAGTAACATAGCACAAAGTAAGCTGATGCTACCAGAAGAGCAATGCTTTACATATTACGCAGCACAAATTCAGTTTTCGGCACATAACTTCCTGCGAAGCAGAGAGTTTTGTCTCAACATGCTCTTTGTCACTCTAAAGCTTAGCACAGTTCTAAATACTAACACTCAGTGCGTTTGGACATGGCAGGAAAGTCAGCCCAAGCTGGGCACTGGCAACTCACTTATTCAGTTTATATCTCTCCTTCTGAGGAGCTCAAGGCAGTAAACATGGCTCCCTAACTATTCAAATTTTATCCTCACAGCAATGCTATGAGGTAGGGTTGAGTCGAGAAATGGCAAGTATCCCAAAGTCAGCTAGTGGAAAATTGAACCTGGGTCTCCCCAATCCCTGCTTCAGCACTCATCTCAGTATTCCATACTGGCTCTTGAAATTCCCATGTAAGGCAAGGCCTTTATGCTCACTGGAATGCAGGAATATTTTAATATAGGGGATGTGGTATCACCCCTCCTGATTGAAATGCACAGGGAGATCCTGAGATGAAGAATGAAGTCAAGGAAGCACCCGAAAGAGGAAATGTTGTAGTAATGGGTGACTTAAACTACCCTCACAGAGACTGGCCACATATATGTTAAGTCACGACAGATACATTAAATTCCTTGATACCTTATTGATCGTGGAACAGTCAGGAGGTGTGGTGATGCTGGACCTAATCTTGATTGGTGCCCAGGAGCTGGTGCAGGATATAATGGTTGAGCTATTTGGGAGCAGTTCTTATAGTGCTATTAAATTAAAATTCATAGAAGACATTCGTAGAATTGTAGAGCTGGAAGGGACCACAAGGGTCGTCTTCTGCAACCCCCTACAATGCAGGCATCTTTTGCCCGGTGTGGGGTTTGAACTCATGACCCCAATATTAAGAGTGTCATGCTCTACCAGCTTAGCTATGTATGTAGCCATATGTTGTAAATGGCCAGTTGCAAACAAAATCTGACATGGCCGCATCTGATTTCAGAAGAGGAAGCTTCCCCAAATGAGAAGATTGCTAAACAGGAAAGTGAAAGGCAAAGTCAAGAGGGTCAACTCTGAAATACTTGGGAAATAATGCCTGCCAAAGGAGGGGGGAAAGGATAGCTATGCCACCGTGCATGCATAGGGGCCTTCTGGAGTTCACTGCACCAAGGATGACAGTCCTTGATGTCAAAAGGCCAGAATATGCACATACCCTTGTGTGGTCTGGTCTACAAGAAGAGGGAGCCTTTTGCCTTGGGGTTCTCATGACAGCATGGCTAAGGCTGGGCCAGAAGTCACTGTCACCCTTATCACACAGTAGCAAACTAATGTGCATTTAAGGAGAAGCTGCAACATATAAGTGTTCATTGTTCCTCTCTAGCCTTTATGGATTTTATTATTATTTGGGAACAGCATTGTAAAACTGGGTGGGCAAAAGGTAGGCAATAGGTCTCTGGGTGGTTTGGAGCAGATCATCAAGGATTTCTGACACTGAACTGTATAACAACACATGTTGTTGTTTAGTCGTTTAGTCGTGTCCGACTCTTCGTGACCCCATGGACCAGAGCCCGCCAGGCACACCTGTCTTCCACTGCCTCCTGCAGTTTGGTCAAACTCGTGCTGGTAGCTTCGAGAACACTGTCCAACCATCTCGTCCTCTGTCGTCCCCTTCTCCTTGTGCCCTCAATCTTTCCCAACATCAGAGTCTTTTCCAGGGAGTCTTCTCTTCTCATGAGGTGGCCAAAGTATTGGAGCCTCAGCTTCAGGATCTGTCCTTCCAGTGAGCACTCAGGGCTGATTTCCTTAAGAATGGATAGGTTTGATCTTCTTGTAGTCCACGGGACTCTCAAGAGTCTCCTCCAGCACCATAATGCAAAAGCACCAATTCTTCGCCTATTAGCCTTCTTTATGGTCCAGCTCTCACTTCCATACATCACTACTGGGAAAACCATAGTTTTAACTACCTTAATTCTGGCTTGGGATTCATCCAGCCCAGACTTTCGCATGATGAATAACAACACATACACCACCCCAATCAGTTTGCTGGAACAAAGAGGGGAAAACAGTAAACGGATTTTTGTGTGTTGGGACTATGACCTGAATTCTAATCCTGAAAGCTATGTCGTGAGGCAAAATACATTTAGAGGTGCATTATCTCTTAATTCGAAGCGTATGTCTGCCCTTCTTTTGTATTTAGCACCAGCTGGTAGACATCTGAGTTTTGGGGGTAAGGGGAGTGGACCCACTCCTGTTACAAGAGGAGCGGAAGTTGATGTCTGCTTGGAGATGCAGGAGCTAATGTTTCCTAACAGCCTGCATCCCTGCCAGAATATCAAAGCGAGGTGTGATGACCCAAGATATATGGGCTGGACAGCTGCAGGTTGAGTGGGAATTTCTCTCTAACACATGTAAAATAAAATAAACATTTTCCAGCCTCTTTCCCTCACCTTCCATGCTTGCTCTGTTCTCTTTCCCCCTCTGTTCTGCGGAGTCTTGCCTTTTTCACTTTGTGTTCCTTGGGAAAGCAGTTTTGTGTAGCCCTCTCCAGATGGTGCCTAAAGCTGTCTGGGTTATGCCTAGTTATAATTAATATTACTAGAATGTTACTAGGACTTAAAACATAAGTCTCTGTTTACTTTCTCCCAAGGTGGAGGTAGCGCTGCAAGCCCTTTTGACCCAGTTCCTATTGCCAATACACTGAGACGCCTAGGAGATCAGTTTAATGCAGACTTGGAGAGACCAGCGCGGGAGGTCATAGAGGCAGAGGTAATATACATTCCTACCTCTCCAACAAAAAAACACCACCTCAGTCTCTGCTCATAGGGAACTTCCCTGCTCTGAATTAAAGGGGGTACATGCATGACACACGTGTGACGTGATTATGTCTCGCATGCTGGCCCCCTCAATCGTGGGGGCAAGCCGGCTCACCTGAGTGTGTGTGTTGCATATTACAGCTGCTTCCCCAGTGTATTGGCCCTTTATTTTGCAGTCTTGTGTGTACTGTATGTTAGAAATTTCCATTCTCTGTTTACAGGGAAGGAAATTCAAAGAAAACGTCGAGACTCTCAGCAAGACCTGGACAATTCAGAATCCTGAGCTGGCATATGAAAAAGCTTTCCTAGTTGTCGCTGTAAAGTTGTTTCGATACATTGCAAAGAAAGCTCGTGCTGTAGCCCAGCCGCGCTTACTCACAGAGGCAATCAACGCAGCTCCGGAAGTGAGACACTATATTGAAAGGCAAGGTGGCTGGGTGAGTTAAGTTAGCATTTGGGTACACAGTCCAACCATCTCCATTCAGCAGTTCACCCAGTAAAGTGTAAAAACTCCAACACTTTCTCACTTTCTTTTAGTTTGTTTTCAAGATTTATTTCCTCCCTTTCAGTCAGAAAACCTTTAAGGCAGCTTACAAGGGTTAACAGGCCACCAGGGCTGACCTAAAATCTCCAGGTTTCCCTGGTTCCCTCCAGATGGCAGAGGGAAAGGTTTCAATCCCCAGGTGGGTGAAGGTGCCTTAAAATAATAATAATGAAGAAGACTATGAATGTAGCTTGTAAGCTTCAGTCCAGCTAGAGCTGGCTGCAAATTACTACATACATTCTAAGGGGGTGGTCCGCTCTCCTCTCCCTCTACCAATTAACCTCTGTCTCCAGGGCTCAGTGGTGGGAAGAAGAAAAACTAAGGGCTGCCTCCATGACGTCACCTGGGGTTCCTCTAGGTCTCAGGTTTGAGCCCTGAAATCTTAGGGTCTGGGATGCTTGTTTATTTTTATTTATTAAATTTATATAGTGCCCTTCATCCGAAGATCACAGGGCAGTTCACAATATAAAAATACAAAATGAAAACACAAAATACATTTTTTTTAAAACCCAACCAATACCCCCCGCAACACATTTAAAAGGACATAGAATGTTAATCAGCCGTACGCCTGGTTGAAGAGAAACGTTTTTGTCTGGAGCCTAAAGATATGTGATGAAGGCGCCAGTCAAACCTCCTTGGGGAGAGCCTTCCACAAAATGGGGAGCCACCACAGAAAAGGCCCGACTTGGTGTTACCACCCTGCAGCCGTCTCATGGAGGAGGCACATGAAGAAGGGCCTCAGAGGATGGTTGCAGGGTTCAGGTCAGTTCATATGGAGAGAGGCGATCCTTGAGGTGTTGTGGTCTTGATCCATTTAAGGCTTTGAACTAGACCTGGAAACTGATAGGCTGCTAGTGCGTTCAGGCCAGGAACAGTGTAATATGTTCCAGTGTGCAACCTGGCCATGGAATTGCATACCAGCTGATGTTTCCAAGTGTCCATAGGAAGCCCGCTGTATAATGAGTTGCAGTAATCTAACCTAGAGATTATCATAGCATAGATGGCAATAGTTTGTAATAGAACAGTGCCAAATTTAGGGCCATGTGGGTGGTTCTCCCGCACAGAGTGCTGAGCTGAGGGGGCAAAAAATAACATTAATAACAACAGTAATTATATATTTATACAAGTACATACTGAGAAGATCCATTAAAAAGCATCTGTGCCAAAAGGAATTATTGTGAAAATAAATATTATGGGCTGCCACCAAATTTTGTCCTTGCTCAGGGTATTGTTTTATGAAAATCTGCCCCTGCAACAGAATAGAACAACACGCACAAACACAGCTGATGGGTGGTAACAGTATAATTCCGGGGCAACTGGCCCTTGGAGCTGGGAGGAGGGGAAGCAAGATCACTGCAGCTGCTCCTTCTCTGTCTGATGTATGGAAACAGGATAGCCTATTCCTAAAAAGAAGAGGGTGCAGCCCCCGCAATGGATGGGTGCTGTTGTGTTTAGAGGCCTGGGCCACAGAATATAGATGGAGACGATGTTTGCTAAATCAATAGATTATTGTAGAGCACTTTCCCTGCTCACAGGAGTCCTTGCTTCCAGAATTGCCATACATCCTGGGATGGAGCAAGCTGTGTTTAGACCAGAGCATTCTGTTCTGAATCAGGAATGGATCTGCTCATTTTGTCTGCATGCCCAAAGGGCCGGATTTAGGTTTGATGAGACCCTAAGCTACGGAAGGTAATGGGGCCCCTTATATGTCCAGCTGTCCTTTTTCAACAACAAATTGTTGCTGTTTTTTGTGCTGAATATATGCTATATGGTAATTTAATAAACACAAAACACTATTGCTGTATGTAGGTTTTATTTTATTTGTTTTTATCTTATATTTTGGAAACGTACATCCAGGTTTTGTTTTTCCTTTAATTTTTTTTGGAGGCCCCCAAGAGAGTGGGCCCCAAAGCTATAGCTTGTTTAGCTTATACGTAAATCTGGCACTGCATGCCCCCTTTACTTCCAGTATTTCTTTCACACCTTGTCTCTGTGTGATGGGATCTTTACAAGGTGCCTCTAAGTTAGATCTTCTATTTCCATTTGCTGATTTTTCTTCGTTTTTCCAATTAATACCTTCTTTTTTCATTTTAGGAGATCCTTGAAAACAGAAGAGGACAAAATAATCCCTAATATATCACTTTTAATAAAATATGCCTAGCTCTGCTTTGCTACTCTAAGAGAAATGGAGCTGGAAAACTTTCCTGCACTAGAATTGCACTCAACCTGCCTTTATTTTGTTTTGTTTTAATTTAAATCACCAAATAAAATAAAATGATGATGTCTAGGTGTTGTGTGCCTTCAGTGATGCCAAAAGTCACTCATGTGACCACACTTCTGCACAACATTCCATCTTTCAATGGCTTGGATTGACTGATTGTATGTTCCTGTGATAACTATATAGTTTTGTTTTGAACACTTGGAAAATTGGGCCACATATTTCAGCTCAACTCACTGGGTTTATCTCATTTTGCCATCTGCAAAAATAAGCCTAGTTTGTTTTTGTTGTTTTTTTAAAAAAGCTTTGTAAAGCACTTTAAAAGACAAACAAATAAAATGGGGGGACACCCAAGAGAACTTTAAACTTGCTCACTCTGGTCATCCTTTGTAACAGGGCTATGGAACCTGTGGTTCCTTAAGATGATGATGGATTCCAATTCCTTACCAGGCCCAACCAGCAATGTCCAACAGTCAGGAATGATGCAACCTGTAGGCCAACAACCTATGGAGAACCACAGGTTTGCAATCCCTGCTGCATAAAACGGGAGACCATTTCCTCTCAGTTTCATTTAGTGCCACTTTCCCCTATAGTATAGAGAATAGTTCACTTTGGGATGTTTTACTAAATTTGATATCTCCAAAAATTGATACCTTTTTAAAAAATAAAATAAAAATTTATTGATATTCCTTTTTCTCATCACAAATATGCTTATAATATACAGTTTGCATAACATCTCCCCCTCCCACCCTATGGACTTCCCTCAACTTCCATTTCTGATTTATTATCCTCATTATTATATTCTGCTGTCCCCCGCCCCCAATTTATCATATTTTCCCTTTGTTACAATATTTGCAGAAACAAAGAAAGAATATCAACTCAATGGCAGGATTTAAATAAACATTCACAATTTTATGGATAGGGAACAAATATTGATACCTCCTTAACTTGTTCATGCCATTACTGCGCTCTGCATTCTAATCTCAGCAATAAGGTTGAATTGGTTATGGGGGATTAGTATAAAGGATTCTGGTTTTGCTGATGATTAGGCAGGTGAAAATCGCTTTCTCCCAGGGGTGGCCTGAGATGTTTTGGTGTGTGAGGCCTGAGGCACGCCCCCTTCTGCCCCACAATGAAGGGTGGGCATGAAGCCCTTGCCAAGCCTCTTCAGCCCACTGGGCTGAAAAGAGGGAGGAGCTTTGGAAAGTGGTTCTCCTCTACAGCTTCCTCCTCTACAGTTCTTTGCTTTCCTGGGCCAAAGATTTTCACTAATAAATCCAATATGCTCTTAAATAGACTGTAATAATCCTCAGGGGTAATAGTTGACAATAAATACACTCTTACATTATGTAGATATGATGTTCCAATGAATCACAATGAAAGAAGCCACGAGAAGAACCATGAACACCCAGCGTAGAATACCCCATGGGCTATAATTCCAGTTTCTAAAACAGAGGAGGAAAGGGGGGGAAATCCTAAACAATTGCTCTTACTGATTTTGCAAGAAAGTAAATTACAAACTGGAGTCGTATCTCAACTAAAGGAAATTTAACCATTATGAGCACTGTATGTTGTGATGGGGAAAGACAAGCTTTTGCTCTCCTGGTGATGATACACACCACCACCCTGCCATTTGTATACATCTTGGCACCATAGGGAAATTGTAGTTATGCCTTAACTGTGGACCCCTCACCCCCACAACTGATTGCTGCAGAACAAAAGGTGTTAAATGCTAGTTTTTGCCTCCAGCAAGAAAGCAGATAGCAATCATAAAACACATGGAGCAACTGCTTAACTGCCTTAGGCCCAGGGAAATACTAAGCACAACTTGCACAACTCATTTTATCAATGCAAATAGCAGGTGCATGAGTGGGGGAGATAAGGTTTGGAAGTGGGTGTTGGTGGCTGAACTTCCCAGTCCTTGAAAGTGATGCTTTGAAGTCACATAAAAGTGATGCATTTAAGACACATAAATAGTTATGCTAATTATGGTCAGATGTTATTCTTCATGCAGTTTTAACCCTCACTGATTAAGTCAAAGGGAACTTACCAAATTTTGTGTTCAAACCCAATCAGAGTATCCCCACCCCCAAACTGGCAAGTACAACATTTTTTCATTCTCTCCTTTATTGGGAATGTGGCAGATAATGAACTGGGGCTCATTGTTTCTAGTATGTACACCAGAGCAGAAATAAAAGGTTGATTTAGAAACAAAATGTGGATTCTGTTTATGCAAAGTTAGCCAGCAAATATAATCTTATGATTAGATGGCACTTACCTTTCTGTGACTCTATGATGACAAGTGGCATTGGAAGACACAGATGCGTTTAAATTAAAATCGGAAATATCTGGGAAAGCTGTAGTAACCTCAGCTGTAGATGAGGGAGTGGAGGGAGGACTGGTTTGCACATGGCGACGTGTTGTAGGAGCTGAAAAATAGCAATGAAATATAATTTGTTATATTTACAGTCCTGGGCAAATTGCTTGTGCTATGAGAAAGGTAGCACACCCTTTACACTGAAAAATACTATAGAAATGATTTGTGGTTATTAGCTGTGCAAGCAATGAATAATGAAAAATAATTCTTGGTTTAGGGTGCGATCCTAGAGTCTCTGGAACTGGCATCAGAGTGGCCATAAGGTAAAGTGGATCTTTCTAACTGTCAGGGAGAGGCAGGCAGAAGAGGATTTTTGTTCTGGCAAGTCTCCCCATTGCAGGCATGGAAGCTCTGATACCTCGCTGTTCTGTCATCAGTGGTCTGTCATCAGCAAAAAAAGGGGACAAGCCAGAGTAGACTTAGGTTACCAGACGTCCCCGTTTCCCGGGGACAATCCCTGGATTTACAAATCAATCCCCATACAAAATCCACTGAAGTTGAAAAGTGTCCCCAGATTCATTGAAAAAAATCTGGTAACCTTAGAATAGACCGGGGAAGACATTGGATTGCACGTCGTGGCCTGATAAGAGCTGGGATGTGGGTATAGTCCAGGGCCTAGCTACTCAGCCAGCAACCAAACAATACCAAACACTGCAATCAGCCCCACCTCACCCCCCAAAAAAACCCTCACCTGTGGTTAATATGAAGAACATGGCATGTGGGAAATTAAACACTTCCTCTCCCCATCAGTGGTCATGATTGCTCCTCCCCATACAGCAATGGGGGTGGGAGGGAAGAAAAATTATAAAGAACATGTTTTTAAAAAATTAGTAGGATAACATGCCATAGAGAAGGAAATGGCTAGAGCAATCAATACAGGCCAGAGTAGCAGCATGACAGCCATTCCACAGCCATTCCATTAGCTTGTATTCCACCCTGAGGCTGTTTTCTCCAGGAGAGACACATTTGCACATCTTTGTCTTTAGTTGCTTGAGAACAAGAGACAACTCCCACAAAATGGAGATTGAAACAAAATAAAAAATTCCTTCCAGTAGCACCTTAGATTCCAGCTAAGTTTTTTATTGGTATGAGCTTGGCAGACCAACACAGCTACCCACCTGTAAAATGGAGATTTGCAACTGAATACCTTACTCATGTGATCTAAAGTTAGGTGTGTGACACTTTGTTATTAGCAGTATGAATGAGAACAGGCGAAGACTGCTTGTATAAGATTGCACTGTAAGTGCATAAACTACTGGGAAGTTCTATGCAATCCCTAATTGCTCCAGTTATATATGTAACTGGAATGTCAGTTTGGGGGTGAAACTATGCATACTTTTCTTGGCCTTCCTAATGTAACATGACTGGTGCCTACTGAGTAATCTAGCCTTGTATTTAACAACCCTCCTGGTAGCCCTAAGTGCTCAGAAATTCTATGCAGATGAGCACATGAAATTCTATGCTGGCAAGGGAGAAGGGTTACCAGTGGAAGGATACATTGTTCTGTCCTTTTTCTGCCAGCCCTCTTGGTTTCAATTCCAATTGTAGAGGAAGGAAAGTTTCTTTGTCCACAACCAAGCACAGAAATGGTGGAGACTTGCAGAGAGGGGAGAGATCACTTTGCCATTTTGTCCCTCCTCTACCAGTCTGCTTGGTAGAAGTCCTTTTTAAAACAACAACCAGGCTTTAATGCTTACCACAGAGGAAAGGACATCCCTTCCTCTTTGACCAGCATGAAAATACAGGGTAGTATAAAAAAAAAAAAGGAGGCTGGTAACTTTTGTGTAGTTACTGTATTTACGAGGCTGACTTACTCCATCAGAGCTGGCAACAAGAACTTTATTTCTATTTGCATTATAACAATAAAGGTGGTGATGAGACTCATATGACACCTTACCTTTATTTACCTTCAGTTTCACTGAAGTCATTATGTCAGCAAAAGGCCTTTCAATTCCACACCAATATGTTCCTGAATCATCTTCTGTCAGTTGGTGCATTGTCACCCAAAAGACGCCTTTCCTGTTATCAAGGAGTGTCAATCTGCTTTTATAGTTCCACTTTACAAACTTCTTTGTTTCTCCTAAAATATCACAAGATGTTCGGGAACTTCCTCGGCACCAATATTTATTGTCAAATCTGTATTCCATATCATAGAAGCAAGTTATTGTTGTGCTTCTCCCCTCTGTGGCTATCTCTTCTGTATTTTTCTGAATGAATGCTGTAAAACAATCTGTTGGGGGAAAAACATGGGGCGATATGTCAAAAATGTAACTGGGTAATTGCATCATACTAAATGTGAATGAGCTTCCATTCTCCTGCAGCTATATATTAGTCCTCTCATGTTATAATGTTTCTTAACGGCTCCTTACGGAAAAAACTGAAAATATATTTACAGCGTGTGTGTCCCATTTGGTCCTGCTCATTCAAGGTTGCTCAATTTTTTCCACTAGGAAAGCCTAGGTGGTCAGGTACCTGTGGTCCTTGCTGCTGGACTACAACGACCATCATTCTTGACCAAAGGCCATGCTGGCTGGAATCAAAGTCCAACTACAATTGGAGGGCCATTGGTTCCCCACCCTTGGGGTAAGCAGTAGAGTGGAACAGTCAGATTTTGGAACTAGAACCATTTTGAAATACTCTGTATTTTCACAATTGCATTCTATAAATTGAAAAAAAATATGAAAATATATTGACCTGTGAGAGATATATTTTCCCTTCTGCATTTTTATGTTGTGAAGCTGCTCTGAGTATGGGCCTTGGCAGATATTGAATGGACTTTAAAATATAACAGTGTCCGATTCAATCTAAAGTCTGGTTTGAAGTATTACTCTGGGGGGGGGGGGGCACCAGAAAACATGGTGTTTGTGCTTCAAAACACAGCAAAGCAATTGTAAAACTTTGGCACAGGTTTGGAGTAAATCGGGCAATGTTGGATTTGGGGGGGAGTTAACTATGAACCCCGGTTTGATGCATAAATTTCTCAGCTTGGGGGCTCTGCAGAATGTGGTGTTTGCAGCATTTTATGGTGCAAAATGGTTGCAGCACTTTGGCCTAAGTTTGGAGCAGATGCCAGATTTCGGGGTTCATATGCTGAAAATTTTTATCTTCAAAAACACCATCAAAAGATAGGATGGAACAGAAAGTTGCTTAAAGCTAAATGCCGCCCCCCTCAATCCATACCCACCCTACCACAAATGTGCCCTTGCTTGTGCCACTGCAACCTCTCTGCCTTGTTACTGCCACCACATCACAGGCATGGCAGGGAAAGCACAGTGGTAGGAGGACCGTAGCAGTGGGGGGGGGGGGGCAGCCGCATTGGCCCAGGCACAGTGGCAGAGGAATCAGCAGCAGCGATCGGCACATTCCTCTGGTCCGGATCTGCTTCTTGAGGTGACAGCCTCACCTCGCCTCATGGGCAAGCCAGCCCTGCCATTTTTTTCTGTTCTGTTGTTGTTGTTGTTTAGTCGTGTCCGACTCTTCATGACCCCATGGACCAGAGCACGCCAGGCGCTTCTGTCTTCCACTGCCTCCCGCAGTTTGGTCAAACTCTTGCTGGTAGCTTCGAGAACACTATCCAACCATCTCATCCTCTGTCGTCCCCTTCTCCTTGTGCCCTCCATCTTGTGCCCTACCAGTGTGGTGTAGTGGTTAAGAGCGGTAGTCTCGTAATCTGGGGAACTGGGTTCACGCCTCCACTCCTCCACATGCAGCTGCTGGGTGACCTTGGGCTAGTCACACTTCTCTGAAGTCTCTCAGCCCCACTCACCTCACAGAGTGTTTGTTGTGGGGGAGGAAGGGAAAGGAGAATGTTAGCCGCTTTGAGACTCCTTCGGGTAATGATAAAGCGGGATATCAAATCCAAACTCTTCTTCTTCTTTCCCAACATCAGGGTCTTTTCCAGGGAGTCTTCTCTTCTCATGAGGTGGCCAAAGTATTGGAGCCTCAGCTTCATGATCTGTCCTTCCAGTGAGCACTCAGGGCTGATTTCTACCAGTTTAATATTCCTTTGCTCAGGATTGCAGTGCCCTTAATATCCTTTCATAATTTGGTTGACTGCATCGACTACCCATCTGGAAATCAGAGTAAATGAAAAACTTTCTGGATAAGAGATGTTCCAAAACATTTTTCTTACCCACATACAAAGAAATCCAAAGAGTGAAACAGCGATGAACAAACCCGTACAAGAAGAATCCAGGCATTGATGATAAGTTTTTCTTGCTTTAGGAAGTAGGCACTCTCTTGTGCTGCTCATCTAATGCTCCTCTGACTCTGTCCAGATGAAGTTATACCTGATAATTCACAGAAGTATGATTCACAGAAACACCAACCACAGAGCCACAGCATCTTCAGAAGGGAAGTGGGGCTATCAAGTCTTCCTCTCTGCCAGATGAATTCTCCCTGCCAGACATATAATGTCCCCTTAAGTTTGCACCAGCCACCAGGGCAAAGCCACTTCTATGTATTTTTTGCAAAACTTAAAATCAAACACACATACAAACACATGCTTTTTTCTTCTTCTTTCAAAATTGCACTCAGAAATGCAGATTGCAAACAAGGAAGGGGGGAGGAAAGGTAAACTCTGGGAATAATTCTGGGTGCTGGCTGTTACCCATGAATCCCTAAATGTATCTGACTATTTGGAAGACCTTCTTCTTCAGCTGCCCATTGTGTTCATCGTTGGAAGCTCTTGCTCCACTGCTCACTGACTGGGATGCATTATAGGTTTTCCTTGATAGTTGGTGGAGCCAAGGTGATGCAACTCCCTCACTGAAGAAGCTTATGTTGTTACTTCTGTGTTTGATTGTTTTTCAGTTCTCTGTTTTAAACTACTTCTTTGCTGTGATTTTACAGTATATCGCCATTTTAAATTTGGAATAGGGAACCTGCAGTTTGTTCCTTCAGACGTTGTTGGACTCTTGATGGCATCTGTCCATCTGCTGCGCCTTTGGGGGTAAAGAAGAAGAGAAGAGTTTTGGATCTGATATCCTGCTTTATCACTACCCTAAGGAGTCTCAAAGTGGCTAACAATCTCCTTTCCCTTCCTCCCCCACAACAAACATTCTGTGAGGTGAGTGAGGCTGAGAGACACCAGAGAAGTGTGACTAGCCCAAGGTCACCCAGCAGCTGCATGTGGAGGAGCGGAGACGCGAACCCGGTTCACCAGATTATGAGTCTACCACTCTTAACTACTACACCACACTGGTGTATGTGTCAAAATGCTGGAGAATTACAGTGCCTGTTGTGGCTGTAGAGACTGATGTGGGAGAGACATGTTTATTGGTTTTCGTGCTACAAGTACACCATGGCATTTCTTCTCTCTGCTCCTCCCAGTAGTCATTCCACCTCTGGTCACTGCCTGCGGATAAACGACCTGACCGTGTGTCTCCAGGCACTGCGATTGCCATACAGCGGGGATAGTGTTGCCCGCCTTCACTCCCCCTTAGCTTCTTACACAGAGGGCCCCACTCTGTGCTAACAGACTCTCATTTCGTGGCTTTTGAGCTCCATAACACCTTTCACGCTTGCTGTACACTCCAACCCATCTAGGTTCTCACCCACAGTGGTATGAACTGCTGAAAGACCTCTTGTTAATGTTTACATGCCAATCTGACATTAAAGGCACAGTTGCAGTGCCTTGTTTAAACATGTCCCTACCCTACCCTACCCTTGTGGAAAATACGAGGTCCTGTCCTGTCAGGATTCATTTCCTGACATGAGGCCCATCTTACTGGTTAGGCTCAGCTGTATCAGGTATATAGTTTCTTTAGCAACCCTAAAGAATGAAACAGGATAAGTGACTTTTCTGACCCTGGATTTTAACTATTCCTAGACAGCTATCCTTAGAAGGGCTGGTCCAATACATTTTGCTGCCCTTTCACAACACCCAGTATCAGCTGCCTGAGGCAGATGCCTCAGTGTCAAACATTAGGGCCAACCTCGACATTTTGCACTGGAAATGGGGAAAACATATCAAAATTATACCATGCCCCTCTTCATTTATAACTTTGTTTCGTGATATGCAGAGATGAAAGTTGAAAGAGCTGCTTTCCAATTAGAATCTGCTGCCCAAAGTGACGCCTCATCATAAAATCACTCCCCTTCCTTCTACCAAGTTATTTCAAATAGGACCGGCTCTGCAGTCCCCTGTGAGCTTCCTAAGCTCCACATGACCTAAGGTAGCCTGCTATTCGCTGTGGTGGACACTGTCTGAGGCCAGTGATGAAGTAACTGCAGTCCAGATTCTGCGTGTGGCATAAGGGGAGGGCACAGTCTTGTCCTTTGCCCCCGGCAACAATATATCTTGGTCTGGCCCTGGTTTCAAAGCACACAGTAAAACCGGGTTTGACTCTCAGTCAACCCCTCGGCCTTTTCTGGTGCATCTGAGTTCTGTGGAGACTTTTCTTCTTGCTTCATGAGGTCTGCTCCTGCAAGGAAGCCCTGCACATAGCAAGGTTTTATTGGCTCCAGAGAGAGCTCACTGTTCAGTTGGTTAGAGCGTGGCGCTGATAGCACCAAGGTTGCAGGTTCCTACATTGCATGGGATTGAACTAGATAGTCCTCAGCCTCTTCCAGCTCTATGATTCTATGAGATATGTATAAGAAGTGCACACTGAAAATCCACTTTGTAAGCTGCAATTTAAAACAATCTTTCCTATAGTGGCTAAAATGCAAAATCTGGCAAAGGAAAACTGCAGTTATTAACTTGATTAGAAACCATATTCCCAGTAACAGAGGAATGTGTCAAGCGAAAGTGCACTGCCAATTTGTATTAGTAGTTTATTTTTAGCCTAAGAGCCCAGGATGGCTATACCTGCTCATTTTATCTTCCCAGTGCAGCCCTGAAAGGTAGTTTAAGGGTCCTTCAGAGAACTTGGCAGCTGAGTGTGGGGACTTGAACATTTCTCCTTCTCTCTCTTCAGCACAGGAGATTTGCTATTTAGAAAAAGGAAAAACCCACCAGGTCCAGAGTCTTGACTCCTTTATGGAGTGAAAGAAGTGAGGGTGGGGGTGGGGTTAGAGAGAGTAAATGTATGGGAAAAGTCTCTTCTTGTCGGCTATGCCAGGAAGGGCTGATGGGAGTTGTAGTTCAGCAACATTTGGAAGCCACACATCAGGTGCACCTGCCCTGTTTTGCTATTATTAGCTACCCTTGCTCTGTGCTAAGTGTTGCTACTATTTTTATTTTAGACAGTTAGCTATGTAAATCTGATAATAAATATGGCACAAATATGCTGCTGGTCCCTAGCACATTGGGGTGAGGAACTGCCAGTTCACCACATCAGCTGGTTTGAGAAGCACTGCACTACTACCATACAATTTTATGTTATTTTCATTAATATATTCATTTTTAAGCACATTTCCACAATGGTTTGGTTGCATTTAAAAATCTGGGTAACTGTGACTTTCAAAAGATGGCTGTGTTTTGGTCCTCATATTGTTTCAAAAAGTGCAAATTGAATAGATTCACCTTTAAATGCTACCTGAATCAAATTTCTACCTCAGCCCTAGCTTCCAGGATACTTTGGGGGTGGGGAGTCATGTGGTTTGAATGTGCACTGGATGTATGGTGCTTTAAATGTATGGTGTGGATCTGCTTACTGTTGTGGCTGATATATATCGTTTCTCATGTGAACTGGAAGGGCATTCTTTATGTTAAAACAAAGGGCCAGTTTGTATTTTGGCCCTTCATTGGGTGAATTCAAAATATTTGGTTTGTTAAATTCACTGCTGACAAGAATGTTGTTGGAATTTCAGTATTGTCCAGCTATATATAGGTGAGATGTTGTTTCCCATTTTAATATGAAAATTTGAACTCAGTGCTGATGCTTGGGATCATTTCTAATCAACAGTGAATGGTGTTGGGTTGATATGTGCTTTCTTCCGTCAAAGCCCCTTGTGGTTAAAGCCAAATTGGAGAGGAATAAACTCTGCCTTATTTAGATTCTATTTTGACTATCTGATTTTCTCCACAGCACATGGGAAATCACAATTATTAGTCATCCACATATGGAAGCCAATAAACAGCTGGGGGCCATGTTCCCCTTTGGCGGAAAAGCTCTGCATTTCTTGCATAGTATTTTTGTGAGTTAAGTAGGAAGGATAACCAGGATTCTGTTTTTAGTTAGTTTTCCAAAAGCAGTGATTGAATAAAGATATTCTGGAAAGTGTATGGATGTTCACAGCACAGTCACTCAGACAGCATGCATTCCAGGAACTGGCTAGTCTCTTATTCATTGACCCCTGTGTAACTTCAACATTCTAACATAAATGTCTGATTCTGACGTGGCTTCACAAAGTTCATCCCAGGCCGTGTGAAAGGGCGGCGATGACTGAATGTTTTGGAGTTTTCCGGCAAAGTTTAGGGCTGAGGCGTGACTAATGCATTTAGAAGTTAAGCCACCTCTCCAGGGGGAGATGGATGAATGAGAAGGCTGCTTATCTACACAGAGATATTTCAAAGTGGTGATTGAAGAGAGCCTTGGTAATGATGCCTTTGGTGGCCTCTATCAGGGATCAGATGCAGCTTTTCTGGATCTGATTTTTATAGGGAGATTTTTCCAGTTCATCAAGTGGAAATTGCTTCAGACCAAGGATGACCTGGTTCTCAAGAATCTAATCTGAGCGGCAAGTCCAGCAGAATCAATGCAAGCAAAGCAGAATGCCTTTTCTCTTTGAAAAACGATGTGTTATTTCATTCTTGTAAAGGGAGGCACTAGGGCCCAGCGTGGAATAATTCTTTAATTTCCCCACAGTGGGTGCTACACACATACTAATTTCCTTTAGGTCTTGTGATGAAGTAAGTAAACCACAGACTTCGACAGGAACTTCCCCCCCTCGTTGTAGTTTCCACTGAAGCATGACCTTGTCATGTCCATCTTTATCTCTAACAGTTCAGCTTCACCTGGTTTTACAGAATGGATCAAAGAGAAATTATCACGCAAAATCTGGAAACAGCCCAAAGCAGAAAGCTCAACAAAGAGGAGTTCACTAAAGAATTTTTGGTAAGTAAACAGCAGCGATATTTCTCAGTCTGAATTCATTCTAAGGGGAAAGCTTCAGCTACCGTGGAAAATGTGCAGCTTAACAATTGTTGAGTCTTCTAGCTTGTAAACAATTAGCTGCACCGTTGAAGCAGCGTTGAAGGAGCGAAGGTGCAAAAGTATTTAACTGTTTGGCTCTTACGTGCTTTACCGTTTCAAAACTAGGTCCTTCCTGTTTCTTCTTGTGAGGTTGTATTACTATCGCTTTTGGCTTGATTGCAAAATCATTTGCTGCTAATTTCCTACTAACATGGGGAGATAAAAACAGTGTTTGGATTACAGGTGGCCAATGGGGGCTAGTGGGGATCCTGGCACTTTCCCCTTTGTGATGGTCACATAGCCAGTGTTGACACCATGTTTGGGGGGCCCTTGGGCAAAATGCTTCTACCTCCATGCTATAGGCAACATTCCCTTTGAGCCCAATGTGCACCACTGCCCAGGAGGAGAGGGCAGGAGCGAAGTCTGCCAATCTGCCTCCTCTATCCAATGCTAAGACATCCAGTGCTATGACAAAATGCTTTCTTAATGGTCATTATATTATGCATTAGCTTTTAATAGAATTGTCAGAGTCTGTATTCTTTTTCCATTTTATATCCCTCTGACCTCAGAATTTCCCTAAATCATGTGCATATATGCTTGCCAATTTAGGATCATGTATCTGCTGAAGGGGACTGCAGCCCATGAAATATTATGCCATAATATGACAGCCTTTAAGGTGTCATAACTCTTTGTTGGTTTGCTACAACGAATTAATGCAGCTACCTCTCTGGAAATTCCTCCTCCTTGCTTGTGTTCTTGAAGAGGGCAGGTGAACTGCAGGAACAGTAAGGAGGTGGAGCAGAGCAGGGTACTCTGGTGAACGCACAGTGGACCTCCTTCTGGGGTGTGGGCAAGGTACCCAATGTTGCCAACCTCGAAAGTCAGTCCTATCTTTAGAATCTATGTTTAGAAGGCTACCCAGAGTGGCAGAAGCATGATTTGGCTAAAACTGGAGGGGGGGAGAGTGTCAGGGAGTGAGGCTTCTGGATTTCGTTAAACTATGAAATTCACTGCCACAAGATAGAGTGATGGCACAGGGCTTCCCGTAGATATTTGGGAAGATAGGGAGACAGGCCTTTAGTCTGACCCATCAAGCCTTATCAGAGGCCTCCCATGAGAAGACTACAAATGGTTTTTAAAACTGATATTTTTTTGGTAAACTGCTTAGAGGTTTTGTTACAAACAAGCAATATATGTGTTTTGTTAAATGAAAGAAAGAAAGAAATAATGGTGGCAGGCATTATTTATTTGAAGGACAGCTTGTCCCCCACGGCTGTGCCCTGCTATGGACGTACAGCCACCTGGAAGTGTTTGGTGGGTTGCAAGATACATTGCATACCCCCCAAGTGTCTGGATGACAGAAGCCAATCCCAGCTTCTGTTTGGATCCCAGTATGTCCCATTTTTTTGGTCCAGTGCTCTGGCGTGAGTCCTCATGCTGGATTGCCAGACTGAAAGACGCTCACTCTGGCATGACCCGGTATTTTATGAATACAAAAGCCTACATGGGGTATCAGTGAAGAAAAGTGTTTAAGAATAGTGATTTTCTTCAAGTTACTTTAATTTATGTGTTTGTGTTTTTGGGGGGAGAAGGTTGTATTTCTCACTTTTAATGCAGATGAAAGATCTGTATTGCCTAGAATGCCAGTCCAATTTAAAGCCAAACCTGCTGGATCACACCAATGGCCCATCTCGTGAACCAACCTATTCTTACAGCAGCAGACCAGATCCCTGTGGGACGTCCGCAAGCAGGACATGAGTACAATAGGACTCTGCCGACCTGCAGTTCCCAGCAACAGTGGAGGTAGAACATAGCCATTGTGGCTAGTAGCCATTGATAGCTTCGTCCACTCTGAATTTCCCTAACGCCCTGCACAGATAAGAACTTTATTTTTCCTGTCTTGATTCTTCCAAATATTCAGCTTCATTTGATGTCCACAAGTTCTAATGCTTTGAGAGAAAATATTTTCTATATTCACTGCATAGAAAAAGTGGACCTATTTTTTTTGTCCTGCTTTTCCCTGGGAAAACCCATGTTTTACTGCTGAATCAGAGCAAATGGCAGTAGTGGTTTTCTGTGGGAAATGCCTGTGCCTGAAAAATGCGGTACAAAGGGAATTCTGGGTGAGCCCTCTGTTTACAGTGGTCCTCTTGGAGCTCTTCACAATCTCTTTTTGTTTTAATGACCCTGAACCATTTCATATCATCAGCAAACTTGGCCACCACAAAGCTCACCCCTAACTCTTGACCTTTCTTTGTATTCCATTACTGCAAAGTTTACTCAAGAACCTTTGGTGAGGTACTTTGTTAAAAGCTTTTTTTGAAAGTCTTAAGTACACTGTATCAGTTTGACCACCTCTGTCTATATGCTTGTTGACTCTCTCAAATAACTCTAACAGGTTCATGAGACAGGACTTGCCCTTGAAATCCTGGAGCATGCATATCAATAACATTCACAAGTGACTCGTTCCAGAATGAAAAGCATTCTTAGCATTGCTTGTGAAAATGCCCACAGAGCTTCTTGTGTGATACAACTTTTCCCCCTCCCTCCGCCAAGGCATGAAGTCCTGTGGGGCTGAGAGTGTACAGGCAACTGGAATGAAAGGGGAGCAAGGCTAGCCAAAGAAATTTTGATGCTTGATGTGAAGGACAAGATGGTGCCCTCTTTCCATATTCAGAAGTTGACTGGACTACAGCTGAATCTTACACTGGCAACAGGAGAGCATCCACCACCCCACCTAAGACCTGTCCCAGTTTTATAGTGGGAGGAAATTTAAATGTATTGAGAATGCAGGTGGACATTTTCCAAGCTCTTCCCTCATTTCCTTTTCTACTAGGAAATAAGTGAGTCCATTCACACAGCCATGAGAAAACCTGAATTATTCCACACAGCACAACACTCAATATCCCTGTGTTAGTGAATGAATGTTGGCAGTGATTAATCGGCAAAGATAGCGCCTCTTCCTCCTGGGAACTCTGTCTTTTAGGGTGACTACTTACGATTCATGAATAAAGAGTGACATCAGTTTGAAAAAAGATTTGCATGTGCTATACAGAGACACAGATTTAGAAATTATTATTATAAATTAAAAAGAAATACAGAGCTTTTCACCTTGGTGGGGTGATCAGATAACCTGTGTGCCTGCTTGGTTGGTGGTCCAGATAACTAAATGTTGATGGGCAACTTCAAGACCCCTCCTCTTGCTTTGTGTGGTTCTTTTTCTTTAAACTAGACTTGGTCGCCTTTGAAATAGAGGACTGTCCTCTATAAAGTAGGACACATACCCCCAATGTCATATGTGTGAAGGTTACTTAGTGGCAAGGTAATGCTGAGAGGCACGCACACTCTTGCTTCAAATGTTCCCTTCTTGAGGCCTACCATTAAAAGCAACTTCCGTTGCTTAGGCCTTGCAGTAACAGAATCAGAGAGTTGAAAGGGAATTCAGAGTTCATCTAAACCAGTTCCCCTGCCAGTGCAGGAAATCCATCATTACATCATCCTGATAGATGGCTATCCAGCCTCTGCTTTAAAGCATCTAATGAAGGAGAAGCCACCATCTTCTGAGGCAGTCAGTTCCATTGTCAAATAGCCCAATGCCATCAAGAAGTCCTTCCAAATGTTTAGCAGAAATCCTTTTTTATTGAAATTTGAAACCATGGGGTTCAAGCCCTATCTTCTGGAGCAAAAGAAAATAAATTTGCTCCATCATCTGTGTGATAGACCTTTGATACATAATCAACCTGTTGATCCAAGCCAGTGATGCTTCCCTTTCTTCCCTTCTTGAGTGTGATTGACAGATTGACAGGGACAGAGGGGTAGAGGTCAGCAGAGCATCAGAATGGCCTCATCACCCTCCCTATCCTATAACCTGTTGAATTTTGAGCCCCTCGGGGTGCCAAAATGAGCAGCTATTAGAATTCATTCTGTTTATTGAGAGAGGGAAGAGCCCAAGGGGAAGATCAGCTCAGGCAGTTCCTCCACCATTTCATTTCTATGGTAAATGTGATGTGGATCATCCAGACTTCAACAACTTCAGAGCTACTCTCCTGCCAGTTAGGATTTCATTCATTTGGTCATTTTTGAAATAGTTTTGTCTCAGCCCATTTTGACTGTATGATGCAGGAATGATAGGTTTTGGATACCATTAAGACTGGGGGAGAAAGGCATTTATACAATGGTACCTCAGGTTAAATACTTAATTCGTTCCGGAGGTCCGTACTTAACCTGAAACTGTTCTTAACCTGAAGCACCACTTTAGCTAATGGGGCCTCCCGCTGCTGCCGCGCCGCTGCAGCACGATTTCTGTTCTCATCCTGAAGCAAAGTTCTTAACCTGAAGCACTATTTCTGGGTTAGCGGAGTATGTAACCTGAAGCGTATGTAACCCAAGGTACCACTGTACACACACACACACACACACACACACCACATTTCACTATCAAATTCCAGGGCAGTTTACATATATTAAAGCAACAGTACACCATAGGAACACAGGGAGCTGCCTTATACTAAGTCAGACCTATGAATCTTGCAATGAGGGTCCCATGGAATGAATCTAGACTAATCTCTTAGGAATGTTTGGGTCGAAAGGCTTCTGTCTCAATCGAGGAGTTGGACCGGATGACCTTTGCATCTCTTCCAGCTTTGTGATTCAATGATTCTCATAGTGGGGGTTGCTGAACTGTTTTGCAATGAGTTTCTGACTCATCTGTTCCCCCACCCACAGCTCTTCATTCTGCATTTTGGTAGCATTATCGTGAATTACTTTCCTATGGCAAATGTAACACGCAGGCCATCAGCTCCTGGACAAACAATTATATAGTAGCTATTATATAGTAGTTAGTATACAGTATTCCTGCAACTTCCCTGTTGTTATGAATGAGGGTTGCCACCTTGGTTCTGGCAAAATACAGGACAGGGTGGGGTGGGGAGAGCAGTTGAGGGGGTGGGGGCTCTTTCTTGTTTCATCTGGTGCTGAAGTGACTTCAGAGCAATCCATTACAATCTATTGCAGCCTAACAGCATGCCCCTCTGGAATTTGTCACACACACACAAATTTGTAAGTCTGTCTGTGCTTGGCTACCCAAAGCTTAAATACATGACCTTTCACACCATTTCAAGTACATGCATTTGGAGAGGATCCCTCAAATACATGCATTTGGGGAGAGACAGACAGACAGACAAGGAGGAGGAGACCTGAAATATAGGACAGAACTGCTTCAATACAGGACATAGCGTTTTACACTGAAATATGGGACAATCCTGTAATAGGTGGCATTGGATGGTGGGTACAGGGGCACAGGTGTGTTGGGAGTGTGCATTATATTGATCTTGTGCATTGTGCTCTTGTCCACTGTTAACTTGTCAGTTGAAAGCTGTGAAGTGTGTTGAAGCTGTGCACATGTAGATTCTATCTGCATGACTGGCGATTCTCTTCCCCTCCTGCTCCATTGATTTGCTTATTTTTATATTTTTTTAAAAATGTGCCCCTTTTTTCATATGAATTTCTAAAAGCAGTTCAACAACTAATAAAACATATTGTATGTAAACTGATGCTACTTAAAGAAACCGAACAATAAAAACAAAAAGAACAGCAAGAAGCAACAAAAGCCATACAAAAGCCAGGGGGTAAAAAACAAACCAGTTTATTTTCAAATAAACTGAATCATCATCATCATTTGCAGGTGCAGGGGGCTATTTTCAGGACGTTTGCAAGGAGGAAGCAGTATGGTTCCCTCTTGCTAGGGCGTTTCACAATGTGACTGCTGCTTCTGCAAGGTCCCTGCTATAAGTGGAGACCACCCTGGCCTCAGTGTAGGATGCAAATCTTAGCAGAAGATCTCAAGTGCTGAGATGAGGGAACATAGGAAGCTGCCTTCTTAGTAGTTCATTAGACCAAACAGACTAGACATTATGTTTTTGTCATATATTGGTTTTAACACATTTTATGTTACAAGGCGTGTCCTAACCAATCGTAGACGAATGTTCTAATGGCAAGTAAGCGCATGCACTTCCAATTGTCAACGGTCAGTTCATTGCTCAGGTTTATTATTGTGTTGTCCAGTCAGTTTGGTTCTTGTGTTCCTATGAGTGAGCTGTTGTCACTGTCAAATGTTGAATAAACTTAGTTGCGGAACTTATACTACCTTGGGCTTCTGACTTTTTCCGAATATTTAACAGTTTTGCATAGGGGAGATTGTCAGAGCTGAGCTATAGGGAGTCATCAAGAAAACACCAAGAGCATAGGAGCCAACTCCTGGGGCTGAGGTTCTTGCACCCCCTCTATAAAATAACTGCAAAATTGATGGATGCTGCCATTCAAATTGTGTGCTTGCACCGTGTCTTGTAATCGATTATGTGGGGGAGGGCTTACCTGTGCTCCCCCATATTTTGTTCAAGTTGGAACCCCTGGACAGAAGTAAGAGGTCTGGTGTGTGAGTGTGTGGGTGTGTGTGAAGCCAGGGAATATGGAGATAGTCATGGCTATGGAACAAGCAAGGAGAGTCATAAGGTGCAAGATTATTCACCAGTTTGGTCTTGGTATTTGCACTTAAATAATTTATTTTTATGTCACAACGAGATCATAGAGTGGCTAGGATTTTAACTCTTTTGAACAATATAAATGCAAACACATACATATAAATTTGGATAAATGACTTTTGTAGTATATTGGTGGCTGTGCAGCCCTTGTATAGTGTGGCTGTATGAAACAATGGGAAGGAGAATTACAGAGAGCAGTCCTGATCAGAAGTGAGATGGTTTTATGATCTCATGAAAAACAGTGGGATAACATAACTCTTCAGGCACTGCCTATCGTGCAGGGGAAATATGTTTGTGTCGCAGGGGCTGCAATTTGAAGAGAAATGGTTGTTAAAGAAAATTCCTCTAGAGTCTTCTGGCAGGCATGTAACACCGCTGCAGCAATAAAGAAAATGTATGCTGCTTCCTCCTATAAATGTTGGAGATGTAACTGTAAAGATTATGATTTTCTTCATACTTACAAAAGGTTTATGGAAAGGCATTTTAAAAGTCATATTATAGATAATTGGAGATATGCTAATTCCACAGATAGAACTGCTAAACAATTTGTGAAGTGGTGTAAAAGAAGAAACACAGGATATCGGTTAGCAATCTTATAGCAGTTGCTAGAATGCTGACTGAAAGAAAGAAAGAAACAAAGAAATAAAGAACACGGAAGCATGGCAATCTGTAGAAAAATGGAATAGAGATATATGGAAATTATTAACAGCTTTTATTACTAATATAAGGCTGGGCAATGACAGAGCTATGATTAATTTCGTGAATAACTAGGAAAGTGTATGCTGTTCTGGAAGAGAAATAAATAAATATTGAGAAAACAATTCCCCAATGGATGTTAACAATGCTGTGAAGATGCATTATTATTTTTATGTTGGTTAGTCGCTTTATACAAAAAGTCTCGAAGTGACAACAACATAAAAAAATACAAACAGTTAAAATAATTAAAAACCGGAAAATTTAAAAACAATGTAGAAAGCAGAATTCCCAAAATGCTCATCTAACAATGCAACAAAGAAAGTCAAGCTTTGGACTACAAGAACCCAAAGCTCAATAGGTGTTTTTATGTGTTTATGGGATTATAATGTTGTAACATTTTTCCTGCTCCATTTCCTGCTCCATAATAAATCCCTCTTCTCAGGTAACTCTGGGAATTGTTGATCTGTGTAGGTGAACAGGGATCTTCTAACAACTCTCAGGCCTCTTAACAAACATGGGAAAATGGATCAAATTTGTTTTTATTAGCCAATATATTCCATATCCTTCAAAGTGATTTAATCATTTCCAGAGTCACCTGAGATTCAAATATTTCCATCCTAGTACAGTCATACCTTGGATCCTGAACGCCTTGCAAGTAGAGCGTTTTTGCTCCTGAACACAGCAAACCTGGAAGTGAGTGTTCCAGTTTGTGAATGTTCTTTGGAACCTGAATGTCTGCTGTGGGTTCCGCAGCTTCTGATTGGCTGCAGGAGCTTCCTGCAGCCAATCGGAAGCTGCACCTTGGTTTCTGAACATTTTAGAAGTCAAATGGACTTCTGGAACGGATTCCGTTCAACTTCCGAGGTACCACTATATTATCTAACCAACCAAAAGTGCTATGTACATATATTCTAGGGTTGCCCACATCGGAAAATTAAGGCCACAGTGAGATTCCAATGTTTAGTACTTGCCAGTAGGCAAGCATAGTGATATAATGCCAAATTTGGGATCCTGAAACCACCGTCTTTAATTTGTAGCTGCATTCTCTGCAAAGATATTCTTGGTGTTGCTGAGCCCCAAAGGCATTTCCTAAATAATGAATTTACCTTTGATCCTGATGTAGAAACTGGGAGTCCTCTCAGGATATAAATGAATCTGGGAATAATATTAATTTTGAGAGCATTCACCCTTTCCCTAATGTTCAATGACTTCCACCTATTGATATCTGAAGAAACCTCTTTTATTAATTTATTCATATTAACTGTAACTAACTGTGTTATATCTCTTGGTATTAACATACCTAGATATTAAATAGATTCGGGGGGGGGGGGGATTGATATTTCTTGAATGATTGTATAAATAAATTTTGACCTATTGGCATCAATTCTTATTTGGACCCATTAACAGAATAACCTGATATTTTACCAAAAGCGTCTGTCATTTGGATCAAGATGGGTATGCTAGTCTGAGGTTCCAAAATAAACAAAAGTATATCGTCTGCAAATAAAACTAACTTATGTTCGACTGAATTATGAACTGCTCTGTGAATTTCACGATGTTGTCTAATAGTGCTAGCCAAAAGGAGAGTACACAACCTCCCAAGGCAGTTCATTCCACTGCTGAACAGCTCTTTCCATCAGAAAGTTATTCCTGATGTTTAGTCGGAATCTCCTTTCTTGTAACTTGAAGCCACTGGATTGAGTCCTACCTTTTGGAGCAAGAGAAAACAAGCTTGTTCCATCTTCCATGTGACAGCCCTCTAAATATTTGAAGATGGCTTTCATATCTCCTCTCAGTCTTCTCTTCTCCAGGCTAAACATACTCAACTCCCTCAACCGTTCCTCATAAGGCTTGGTTTCCAGCCCTGAGTTTTGCACCAAACAGATGTTTTGTGTCATGATTTGTTATGAAATGTTGACTTTTTTGGATTGGTTGTTGTGCTGGGCAATATTATGGAAAGTGGTAGAGAGCAGGACAAGGTATAGCAGCTGAAAACCATAAATAAAATGTATGTAAATAGACACTATGCCAGTTACTATCACACACTGTAGTTCCTCACTCTCTGTAACAGTGGTCAGGATGAGATGGGAAACCAGTGGCAATTATAAAACGCTTTGAGGATTGCCAAATTGTGCCAAAATTGGCTAAATTTAGCTCAGTGGTAGAGCATCTGATTTGGATGCTGAAGGTCTCAGATTCAATCCTTGGCCTCTCCAGGTATGGCTGGAAGAGAAGCTAGTCTAAAATCCGGAGAGCCATTGCATGTCAGCCTAGACAATACTGAGCAAGATGAACCATTGGTCTGACTCCATATAAGGCAGTTTCCTGTACTCCAATTCTACTAATATTCCTGCCACCTCAAATTTTTTAAATCCTCAGAACTCTGTTTTATGTATATATTTGTTTGTTTTGTTTAAAGAACTTCTAAGCTGCTCTTCATCCAAGAGGATCCCAGGGTGGTATATGACAATAACAACCATGACAAAAGATTATTTTATTGTGTCATGGGAATTGGGTTTCCAGACAATTCAAAAGCAGGAAGATTGGACCAGTATTTGTGTGGGGAAAATGTAGCAACAGAGCTATAGTTGAGCTTCTTCTCTTTTGTCAATAGAAGCATTTTCATATTTTCCACATGTGTCTGAAGAGTGTATTATTCCACCACATTACACCTGTGCGACGCCTGCGGAACGAGTATTTTTCTATGAAGCCACATCAGAAACATATGTGCCTGAGCTGTGCATGGTTCCTGCTTGGTTCACAAACTTTCCACTTCTCAGAAGCCTCACACTGCAAAGTAATGACGACTGTTTGGTTCTCTGTGTGGTTGTCTCAAGAGAGGCTAGTCAGGAAATAATGGGAGATGCAGGCCTGTGACACTGTCTATATGTTCTTTGTAATCTCTCTCTATGATTTAACAACAGAAACTGAAAAGGCAATCGGCAACCTACAGAGCTGACAAAATCTACCCAACGGCTACATCTGAGCAGCCGGAAAATATCAGCAAGAACCGGTATAAGGACATCTTGCCATGTAAGCAAGGAGTTAAATATTTATCACCGTAGTTTTTAATCTTTCCAGCCACTGTATGAATGAGGTGGCGTGTATTTGGGATGTGTGCACCCTCTACTTTTAAAGCACATTATTTCCCTCAAAACCCTGTAGTTTACCCCTCACAAAGTTCCAGTTCCCAGCAACTCTTAACAAATGTCAGTGCTCAGAATTCTTTGAGGGAAAGTATGTGCTTTCAAATGTAGAGTGTGTACACAGCCTTGGAGTGTGAATGGCCCCTGTGCTTGTTATAACTAATATCACGTATACAACTTGGATCCTAAATTAACCTAAGGATATTATTGCCTCTTTGCATCTCAGGTAAAGTGTTTGTTCTAGTGAGGTCTTCAGGGGTGGGAGGTGGAGAAGAATAACAGGTTTGATCCTGTTGAGGGCAATTTCCCCCTTCTCAGCAGCCCATTATGTCTTTTCCTATATTGTTCAGGAGATAAACTTCAGAGAGACTTCTTGGGGTGTGTATAGGGAGAGGAATCTTTCCTTTCATGAACTTTCCTTTCATGAACTTGCCTTTGGACCCAAGGCAAGTTGTATGCAAACATGCTATTCACACACACCACACAAATGCAGAGTGGGGTGTAAATAAGAATGAGCATATGGTTCAAACTCAATACACATCAACAGGTTGGTACAAAGATACATGTTGTCTGATACATCTTAGAAAAATGATCAAACAAGTTTAGAAGGACTTTTAAAAGAACACTTGTTTACCTTCCTGTCAATAGCAATAGCTAGAGGAGAGGCGATATCACAGGGATTAATCAGTAGGTGCCTGCGAGACATTAGTCAAAGCAGCAATTATGGAAGCACTAGCTGGGTTGAAATCTCTTTTCCCCAGCAACTGAATGTTTTCATTCTGAGAACTGGGAAAATGCTATTTCCTTGGTTTGGATGCAATACCTTAGTGATGGTTATGTACATTGAGCATAACAAATGTGTCACCTTGACACATTCTGACCACAAAAAACAATACCCATTCTCTGAAAAAGGCTCTTAATATGTATAGGTTCCATGACTCATGTTCACCTTTGCCTGCTGATAGACTTCTTAGGTCAGTCATTCCTTTTTCCTCTCTTTCTTTACTGTTTCATTCACTTGTGATTGTCGTCTGATCAGGGTACAACTACCCACTAGTTAGGGACGTGGGTGGCGCTGTGGGTTAAACCACAGAGCCTAGGACTTGCCGATCAGAAGGTCGGCGGTTCAAATCCCCGCGACGGGGTGAGCTCCCGTTGCTCAGTCCCTGCTCCTGCTAACCTAGCAGTTCGAAAGCACATCAAAGTGCAAGTAGATAAATAGGTACCACTCCGGTGGGAAGGTTAATGGCGTTTCCGTGCGCTGCTCTGGTTCACCAGAAGCAGCTTAGTCATGCTGGCCACATGACCTGGAAGCTGTACGCCGGTTCCCTCGGCCAATAAAGCAAGATGAGCGCCGCAACCCCAGAGTCGGTCACAACTGGACCTAATGGTCCCTTTACCCTTTACCCTTTACCTTTACCTTTACCCACTAGTTAGCTGACATAGTTTCCTAACCTCATATTTTACTTGTAATGCTATTACACGACTCTGAGTATATTTCACAGAGGTAGGGAACATTTAGAGGGGAACATCAGTTGGCTTAACCCTTCTCCTCCCACAATTCTTCATCTAGTTCCTCTCTCCCCCTCCTCACTGTGGAACAGCTGGGGAGGCATTGTTTGGCACTATTCTCACTGGCAGATCAAGGAAGGGTCAAGCACATTCACTGTCCACTCACCACCCCTGCATTATCAGTAACTGGCAAATATGTTTGCTGAAATAATTTGCAGTTCTTCCCTTAATTAAACAACATAGACTCCTCTCTGAGATCTCAGCCGTCACAACTTTGGCGATACGTAAGTTATATTTTGCCATTCTGGAAGCTGCAACTTGAGTTCTCTGAACTCCTGGGCATTAAAGCTGCTCACAAGAGTAGATGCTTCCCGTGAAGGAATAAAATGGAGATCGGAGTGGCTTGTGACCTTTTGCCAGATGAAAATGTTCTTGGATATACTGAGTTGTATCCAGTACTGTGGAAGCAGAGCTCCTCTCACACAATGGGACTGACTTCCATTTCCTCTCTTTCCACCATGCGCTCTCAAAATCTGCTCTCTCTCTCTCTCTCTCTCTCTCTTTGTGTGTGTGTGTGTCCTCCAATACTTTGGAGTTGGTTTTGAGAGCTGCAGAGGAACAGAAGAGGAAGTTCCATGATAGGAAGTTCCATGTTCATACAAGTCTGTTGTATGAACAGAACTGCAGCATTGGGTGCAGCACACTTAAACAAAACATGGCTTTCAAAGGCTTGGATCCAAAAATCCTCCTTCCCATTGCAGCCTCTCAAAACTCCACTGCATGGGGTTGCAGCTGTGTATGTTCGAATCAGCTACTCGGCCCATTCATGAGTAGAAGTGCCTTTCATTTGGATGGGAAGATATTTGGACCCATCCCCAAGTTTATTAGATACAATTTATCAACACCATTTAATTTAATATCAAATATAGATATTCTGTGGAAGAGATAGAAATAGACTTGGTTGGGGGATGGATTGGTGTGTGGCAGGAGATGAAAACACTCTGGGAGCAGGAAACAGAGAAGGAAATATACGCAGTGGTGCATACACTTAGGCAGTAACAACCTTTTGCTCCAATACAATGCAAAACAAACTATTTTGATCCTTGTTGGTGCCGCACAGAAGAGGCTAAGGTCACGCACAACCCCCCCCCCCCCCGAACATTCTGTGATGCAAATGAGCATGAACTGTGCTGCTAATTATTTCTCTCTCTCTTTCTGTTCAGGCCAGGAAATATTATGGGGAGCAGCACTTTTTTTAAAAAAGTGCATCCTTGTGAAAGTGCTTGGAATGTGCCTGTGCAGTTGGGTGACGAAAGGGTTTAAGGGTGACCTCTCACAAAGCAACTGTTACAATGAAACTTGACTTGGATTTGCTGTTCTAGGATCCGTTATATAATGCAGCTGAAAGTTGTTTCATTTGCTCTTCCCTATAGATGACCACAGCAGAGTGAAGCTCTCCCTTATCACGTCTGACAAAGATTCTCATTACATCAATGCCAATTTTATCAAGGTAGTACCTCATTTGGTGGCCTGTCGCACATGATTCGCATGGACTGTAGGCTCTGCTGAGTGAAAAATACAGGCATATGCTAATAATCTAAAGCGGACATTGAGCCCCTGGAGACATTAAAAACTGGGGAAAAACTGCTGTGGGTACTGCACACACACACATAATATATGCATGTACACAATGCAATCAGTCAATAATGGAAACGACAGACCACAGCTGCATATGACCTCCAATAATTTGCCCCCCCAACCTGCAATTAGGCTTGAAAAAAAAGCCTCTTATTGGCTACAATGGAAGGCTTCTATCAGCCTAATTTCAGTGGAAGGGGTGGCCTATGTGACGCCTGGAACAGCACTCATGAGTGCTGCTTTGGTGACCCACAATCCTTAGTCAGGTTTATATGAGAATGCAAATGGTTTAATGGAGAAAGTGCTCCTCACATTGAAGAGATCCCAGGAGTGGCAGGTTAATGAAAATATATTTGAAAAGTTATAGGACCTTTGAAATATCTTACGTTCGGGCTTCTAATTTAATCCTAGGCTACGTGAGTTCCTTCCACTGCCTTTCTCACTGAGGAAGCACTCTAAGGAAGTTGTCTCCTCTCAACAGTTCTCTGTCCCATTTAACAGCAGGAAGTCACACAACCTCCTTTTCTTAGCAGTCCTTCTGAAGTTAATGACACAACCAATTTCAGGATGTTGTTACGAGTTTTTGGGTGCCCAGATCCCCTGAAATTCCTGGGTCTAAAAAAAGTTAGAATTCTGTGTCTGTTTTGCAAGCTGGAGGGGGGCGGGGCAGAAAACGGGTGACCTGTTTTATGCTGCAGTGAGGGTCAGTCACAATGTTTGGGGTTTCTTAGAATCTGGAGCTGCAGCAATAGAGGAGACAGGACCTTCTTGGGGTGTGAATGCTCTGCATTCTCTCCATCTAGGCTTGTGTTGTATATATGTGTAAATAAATTATATATAATAAAGACACCACAGTCTCTGCTGTGCCTCATTGTTCCAAAAGGAAACACAGATGGTGATCAGTGTGCTGGGTACCCCTGGAATCTCACACCGTTTGGAGATTGGGGAGGCGTATAACAGTATAATGGGAAAATACAAAATACTCCAGAGTGGATTGCACCTAGATGCTTTTTAACAAAAACTTGTATTTTATTTATTTCCTTTTTAGGGTGTGTATGAGCCAAAGACTTACATAGCTACTCAGGGCCCCCTTCCCACAACTGTTGTTGACTTCTGGAGGATGATTTGGGAATATAAAGTCCTGGTAAGCTCCAGATCAGTGCTACTTACAAGTCACTCCTACAGTTTTACATTCAAACATTGCTTGCTTTTTCCAGGGGAGGGATGGGGTCCCATGAAATGAATTAAGCCAAGGGGGTGGTTGCACTATGTCTGGCGTTTACAGACCTTGGTTACAGCTTGTGTTTAGTCAGGAGAGAACTAAGCCACAAGCCCAGTTTCAGATGGTACACTAATCCACACTATGGCTTAGCTCAGTGTGGTGCAGTAACAGATCAGCTTGGGAGAAGTGGTCTGGACACACATGCACGCATATTAAGCCATTGTTCTGTGTAGTTTGATGTGCAAACCAGGCCAGATTGTGGTTTGCTTGGAGTTAAGCCAGCCACCATTCCTGGTTCAAATATAATTCTAAGCCAGAGTTCATGGTTTGTTTGTTTCCTTCCTTCACTAGTGATGAGGTTATGACTTATTGTGATACACAAATATGTATTCATACCTATTGCTTTCTGCTAGACTTTGCTACCCATGTTTCATGTTTTCAACATTTTGCATTCATGCACATGTGCAGTTGTACAGTGATCATTTTTACATAAACTCCCCCTGGTGATGCTTACATTCAACAGCCCATCCCATACAGTAACAGCAGGTGCTGAGACTTGGCAACAGTGGAAGGAGCCTAAAGTCAACAGCTACAACAGCTGCTGGATAATTTCTGGACAACGTGGTAGAGTTTAAAAGTGCCTAAACATTTAATCCCTTGTTTTTCCAAAACCCACTAATCCTATATAAGCAACTAAATGTTGTAGCTCATACAAATTAGGGAAACAAAGCAAATATGTACAGCTTATTCCGTTCCCAGGATTTGAGACTTCTGGCTATATAAAAAGGATGGAGTTCTTACTAAAAAAAAATAAAAAATCTAAGCCATCCTACTGCACACAGCCATTTTCTATAAGTGACAATTCTGCTCAAAGGCACCACCAGCCACTTGCTGCATATTTGCATGTCCCGTGCACACACTGGAGGGCAGGGGCAGCCATATGGCATCATGCGTCACTTGTATGCATCCCAATTTCCCTCCTGGTTAGTGCACATGTTCCCTTATTGTGAAAAAATCTGATTAGTACTGTCAAGGGAGGTATAGCTGTGGGAAATCCAAGGGTGTGGTGGAACTGTTCTATTTTTGGAAGAGTTCCTCAACCCCGCCCCCATGTGTTACATGGCATTTCTTTGGAGTGGGGGTGCTCTACTGCCACACCTCCTCAGTGCTTGTTTGACTGTAGGCACACCTGAGCCATTTTATCTCCAGGAACTGCAATGCAGAAGTTGGTGCTTTTGCTTCAACTAGTGACCCCATGGGAAGAGAAGGGAGATGGAAATCGTGCTGGACATGGAAATTTGTTTTATTTTTCTTTGTTGCAAAGTGGGACTTTACACCTGGTGTAAGCCTAGTTTAGAATTTTGTCGCTAGACTTTTTTTTGGTGAACAAATTCCAAAGCTATAAAGAAAAAAGAAAAACCTTCCCATTTCACACACACCACAATCATTTGAGAAGCTTGCAAAAAAACAAAGCAAAACAAAACAAAACCCAGATAATGCATCAAAGGCCCTTGGAGTGAAATGGGATGTCCCAGCAACTCCTCCCCTCCCCCCCTCCCTCCTTCCTTCCTTCCTTCTTCTCTCTCTGTCTTGCAGAATCAAAGGCTGGCTTATTGTGCTTCTCTCATGCAAGTGCAGGAAATGTGCAACAAATGCAGAAGCAACTGTACACCAAACATTGCATGTTGCTGGACAATTACAAAAATCACACCCTGCTTGATTCTTGATGTGGCTGCTTGGTGAGGTGGAGCAAGTTGGGGGTGGAAAGTATGAAGAAAGAAAAGGGTCTATGCAGGAACAAAATAGGCAGTATCAGACATGCACTGTCCACTGGTTTGGATGGGAAACAACAGTGAAAATATTAAACTAGCAAAGGGGTGAATGGAACCGTGCTATCTCATATTATAATAAAAATAGAATGAGAAGGAAAAGAAATAGGCAGAGGTCTACCTTGTGGAAGTGCCCAGTACTGAAAAATTTCCTATTTCATTTGTGTAGCTGAATGGCGCTCAAGTGTCTTTTTATTTTTATCTCTCCAGGTTGTGGTCATGGCTTGCATGGAATTTGAAATGGGGAAGGTAAGCCCTGGGCCAATGGATAGCATGCGCGCGCGCACACACACACACACACACACACACAGCGCTTAATATAATAAAAAAACTCTTAAGAGGTTTGCATAAAAAAAATCATTCAACAAATTTCCTAAAAGCTAAATAAAGTGAAAACCAAATGATATATCACAAGTAAAACTGAGCACTTTGCGAAAATAAAAAAAAGGTCATCGAGCAGAGCAACCAAGGATGATTCAGATTCTGCCCCCAAACTGGACTTGACCTGAAAGGTCAATATAATCAAAATATTGCAGGAGAATCTGTGTTTTCCTCAAGTGGTGTCTGTATAAGATAGTGCTAACTCTCCTGGCCATCATTCCATCCTCCTTTCTGAATTATCAGAATCTTTAAAAGTCTCTTTGGACTGTGTGGGTGCCACTGTGTCTTTTCTTGGTGGAATTGCTTTTTGTACAAGCTAAATCAGACTGTTTAATGATCCCAGATCTGGAATTTGACTTTTTCAGGCTCTTGCCTCAAAAACCACACACACACACAAACACACACCCTCCCGCAACCCTGTATTAATTTTAAAATTCAGACAATGGAGAAAAGGTAAAAGCACCAAGAGTACATGTCTGGATACAACTTTGGCACCAAACCTATGATGTGGGAATTCCATGACCGAAGCTCCCAACATTTTTCATTTTCCTTTATAATCAGGATGAGTGCTATGGCATGGTGGGAAAGTGGGGTGGTGGTGGTGGTTAACCTTTCGTTCCATGCTTTGTTCCCTGGTATAAATTGTACCCTCAGCCTCAGAGCTGCTATTAGTCATGGAGAGAGAAATTTACAGTCATTTGTACTTGTCAGTGGTTGTTGAGACAATTATGACTTCAGTAAGTTTTATACGGCCATAGTTGAACAGTTTAAAGTTGTCCTTTCTGGTTTATCAATGGATACACCAATTATCTCTGTGTGCAGATTGCTTCTCATAATGGGTTCACAGTTGAGCCAGGCTGTGTATATGCCAGATCTTCCTTAAGCTGCCATTAAAAAAATAGGTTTATGGCTCCCTGTTTCTGTTTCTTTATTAGCACCAGCCCCTTGTCCTTGGACTTTTCCCAGTATTTCTAGTCAGTTGTTCTCTTATTGCAAGCGTTTTGATTCCCCTCCTCCCATTCAGTATATCTCCTGCTTCAACAAGAAGCCACAGAAGTATACAGTGGTTGTTGAGCATCCTGCCCAAGGTGTGTCCTTCACTGGGGGAAGGGCCATAGCTCAGTGGTAAATCTGCCTTGCATGCAGGAGGTCCCAGATTCAATCCCCAGCATCTTCAGGTAAGACTGGAGGAGATTCCTGTCTAAAACCATGGAGAGCTGCTGCCATTCAGTGTAGATGATACTGAACTAGATGGACCAATGACCAGACTCAGCATACAGCAGCCTCCTACATTCCCATGGCTGGGTTTAGAAACCAAGTGAATTCTATAAAAATTAAGGCAGCCTGCACTATGGTGAATGTCTTAAACAAAAAGAAGTGTTGTGTTTGAGAGCTGCCAGCTTGGCCAAACAGCTGAACACAACACTTGTGTGGCTGAAACTTTCCCTGACTGGAAACCAGTTTTTGTGGTGGGGGCAGGGAAAGGAAGATGTGAGAGTTGACAAGGCAAGAGACAGATAAACACAGTCTCCTTCTACTTCTTTTCCAACAGAAGAAATGTGAGCGATATTGGGTTGATGCGGATGAGTCTCCAATCAATATGGGCCCTTTCTGCATATCCTGTGTGAGTATAACCATGCTTATCCCCCGGCCTGTTTTAATTCATAGTCTGCATTCTGATTTATGCAAATTGTTGCTGTTTACCGGCAGAAAATGTCATCCTGGTTTGTTTTCCTATAGGAGGCCGAAGAAAGGAGAAATGAGTATGTGATTCGCACTCTGAAAGTGAAGCTGAATGACAGTGTAAGTCTGGGAACATATCGTAGGAATGCTTGGGGAAGTAGTCTGTGCTGGTGCCACCAATCAACCCATTTATGTGAATCCTTTTGTGGTTCCAATGGCCAGTGTGGTGTAGTGGTTAAGAGCGGTAGTCTCGTAATCTGGTGAACCGGGTTCGCGTCTCCGCTCCTCCACATGCAGCTGCTGGGTGACCTTGGGCTAGTCATACTTCTTTGAAGTCTCTCAGCCCCACTCATCTCACAGAGTGTTTGTTGTGGGGGAGGAAGGGAAAGGAGAATGTTAGCCGCTTTGAGACTCCTTAAAGAGAGTGAAAGGCGGGATATCAAATCCAAACTCTTCTTCTTATTATTATTGTGGTGGTAATAGAGTCCGATGCTTCATAACTGCATGGGACTCTTCTGTCGTAGAACTGTGAATAGGGATATTGGCATGGAAATCTGAACAGCCACAATCTGAATATGCTCAATGGAAAAGTGTAGGTATGGTTTGAGTCTTTGGGATGTTCAGTTCAGCCTAACTTTGCATCCTCAAATGGCTACAATGGCATGTGTACCCACAACAGTCAATTACCCACCCACAACAGTCAATTACCCACCCACTATTTCCACCACCCTCAAATGAGGATGAGATCAATCAGAGTAAACTTCAGTTAAACTATATCTTCTTCCTTTTTGGTGCCTTTACAGGAAAGCCGAACTGTCTACCACTTCCATTATAAAAACTGGCCAGACCATGATGTACCGTCCTCAATCGACCCTATTCTTCAACTCATAGAGGAGATGCGCTGCTATCAAGCACACAGTGATGTACCTATCTGTGTACACTGCAGGTGAGGCTATTTGGCAGTAGAGATTTAATCTTTTTCTACGCCAAGGGAGAATGCTCAATCTCTGTATTAATGCTCAAAGGGAAATACACACTCAACTATAATCTTGGAGGCTTACAATTATTTTAGTTTTGCATCTTCTCCTTTATCTCCCCTCTCTGTGGATTCTATATTCTGATTATTTTCATGTAATGTTTTCTCCACCAAGTCAATATGTTTTCTTAGTTTTGCTGTCCAAAAATACCTAATCCTGTAGTGAGGTTAAAAGATGCATTCCACTTAGTTCAGAGCAAGAAATTAAGTGAGTTCAGCAAATAGATCAGAAATATAAATTGGGGGTTGATATCAACCTCAATTTGAATGGATGGCATTATCTGCCCCCAATATAGCTCCTGGGAAAGCACATAAAAATCCGTTCAGGAGCTATTTTAGGACCAGTTCAGGGGAAGGACAAAATTTTCTTAGGTTTTTCCGCAGATTGACACTTGTTCCAATTCAGCAATAAAAAGCGGGTTTTCCCGGGGCAAGTGGCAGGACAAAAAACCCCAAAACTTTCTCAGGCCTGTGATAATAGATTTATACAAAGTACTAGTAATCACAGGACAAACAAATGGGTGGATGGGCCTAAGAGATTTTCAGGGAAGGTTGAATGTTCTTTTATTAAAATACTGGAGGAAAAAAAAGAGCTGAATGCAGGATGAAAATGAGAGCTGCACTTGCCCTTCTTCCAACAATCTCTTGTGTCTTTTTTTCTTTTAGTGCGGGCTGTGGAAGAACAGGAGTCATCTGTGCCATTGACTATACGTGGACTTTGCTAAAAGACGGGGTGAGTTTTTGTTCCCCTGTTAAACATCTTTGTACTGTTCATGTGCTGCTATGTCAGGCAAGGAACTTCCCACCGATGGTAGTATAACTGTCATGAGATGGGAAATTTTGCTGTCTGTTATGCTGTTACTGGAAATGGGAACCTTTTCACCAACTGATGTAACCGCCCAGAGTATAATGTAAATATCCAGAGGATATTGTTGACTGGGTAATGTATGAATGCCATCAATCAATCAATAGGCATTACTGAAACTCTTTGGTAAGACTCTGAAATATGAATTCAGTTATAAGGTGTGTTGCGACACAGAGTGGATGGTTGGACCTGGGCATTCCATATCACCAACAGTTCTTTGTCTTTCCTCTCCCCTTCATCTTCTTAAGATTCTGCCAATGAACTTCAGCCTTTTTAATACGATTCAGGAAATGCGAACACAGAGGCCTTTATTAGTGCAAACACTGGTACGTACAAAAAATATTTTTTCTATCATGCAAAGTATATACAAAATTGTAGAAAGCATGTTTGCCTTATAGAGAGACACTGCTGTGCTCTAACAAGGAAATCCTTGTGTGTGTGGCAATAATGTACAAGAGCCCTCTTTGCATGAAAGCCTCCTGCAGAGACATCAAAGGAAAAGGTGCAGTTATTATCAGAAGAAGGGAGATCAAAGTTCAAAATGCTAAGGCATTCTGTGGATAATGTGCCAAATAAACTGGCTGGCAAAAGGGCACACACAATCTTTCAAATGCTTATTGCCACCAGGAAATGATCTGTTCTCAAAATGATGTTCAATCATTCCATAAAATCTTTATCCCATTAAAAAGGTACTGTCCCAGAAAATGGAGCAGTGCCAGAACTTCAGTTTCCTCTTATATGTCAGCAAAGCTGAGCATGAAGCATAGTCACACCCACTTATTAAATGAATCTTCCCAACTTTGGGGATAACCACTGCTCCTTAGCTTGTATGCCAGAAAATATCGGTATAGCTTTCAAAGTCTATGATGAAGTAGAGAAATGAATGAACAAAAGTGGCATATCTCCATGTGATTTATTGGCATCATTTTACAGGAGCAGTATAAGTTGGTCTATGATGCTGTGATTGAGCTCTTTAAAAGGCAAATTGAGGCACTCGCTCATCATTCCGATCACTTTGCTATGGAGGTAAGTTTACAGCATCTGGTTACAAATACAGAACATTTCCCCCCAAAATACAGCATTCCTACCAAAGCTAGCACCAAACAGGAACTGGAACAGGAAGCACTTCAAACGTTGCATTTATCCTTTGTAGAGAAATTCAGATCTCAGGCCAACAGTATTGCATTCACCCAACCCTCGTTTCTTGCATGCAAACACTCCCCTGTTGCTGGTTTTTGCGTGATGCGTGATCAGTTATCCACCCAATGTTCCACCCGTCCATTTGGTTTCTGAAAGCTAAGTCAGAAGGAGTGAGCAGGGGTTAAACAGAAAATCATCCTGTGCTCAGTTCTCTAAGGATTAGTTCATTGATGATGATGTCAATATCCTGCAATGTTGTGATTCCACAGCATCGAATTTCCAAAATGTACATTCCACCCTCTCTTATTCACAGAACTGCAACCTACTCATTTGCAATTGCACATTAAATGAGTGTTCACATTATTGCCTTAGAGTGTTGTGAAGTTGCTTTTCCCCTGGTGCATTTCACAGCTCTATCTTCCCTAGCCATTCACTTTGGCAAGGCTTCAATACACTCCTGTTTGTGTTCACATCATGGAGCATTTATGGGGTGGGGGGCAAGTCTTTGTCCTATGCAAAGGTGTCCATACCTTGGCCAGAGGTGAATGAGGAATGGCTTGTGAAACTGGTTGAGAAACAACACATCCAGCAGCAGTATTCTATAACAAAGTACAGGATACATAGGCTTTTTGAATAACATCATGTGAACACGGATTTAAAATGCAGCACTAGAAACACAGTGAGTGCACAGTAAAGAGAAGTGTGAACACAACCTTTGCTACTAAGTGATAAAGGAAAACCTAAGATAAATTCAAATGCCATTACTCCGATTCTTTAAGTTCCAACTGAATCTTACCCACACCAATCCCCCCCCCCCCGTGTGCTTGTTGTTGTGTTTGCGGAGACCTTCTGCTCAAGCTGAGAGAGTCATTTTCTTTCTCATCTGCTGTGGGCAGTTATGTGGTCTAGCAGAAGCATAGGCCAGGGTGACAGAGGCAGCATTTCAACCAGGATGTGGTTTCACAGATACTGGCTGTTTTTCACAGCTTTTAGGACCTTCAAAAAGGACCTTTGAAAAAGCAGTTTACCAAAAATGGATTTGGGGCTGAGACTGACTTACAATATCAAGACAAGAGCAAACCCACCTCTGCGGAGTCTCTCTGAATGATTAACCTGAGGGCCTAGAAGGCCCTAGATAGAGAGCTTCTTTGAGAGAAATTTTGAATGTAAGAGTATTTGTTTTATTTGTTGTTGTTACAAAAAAAGCAATAAAAAGTATTTGGGTAAAAAAAGAGAGTGAGAAAAATTTGGGGGCATATCTGTTTACAGAAGCTAAGTGCATGCATGTTTAGGTTGCAGTACTAGAAGAAAGTGCACAAGAAGATGTCCCACCAGGAAAAAGGATCATATGGCCTTGTGATCCACCCCCCCCCCATGGTAGGCTGGAGACAAGTGTGGGCTGAGAATTACGGCCCAATACAGTTGAACCCTTATTTGAAACAGCTTGAATCAGAGGGCACGTCCGGACAAGGTTGTTCCACACTTGTTCTGTGTGCGCAACTGGTACATGAGGATCCACACACTCCTATTTCTTTCAGTCGCCATATCAATTGTTATTCCATTCCTTGCAATCCACACCAGTCAGCAGAGGTTGACAGAAAACATCCCAGGTGTGGGTTTTTATCCCTCCCCTCAAGCACACTTCCTTCGTCCCCCAGTTCACTTAGGCAGTATACACATCACCATTTCCTCCGACTCTAGTGGGCTCCCACCACTGATGTATGAAGCAGAGAGCACATGGCATTAGCCACAATCCGTATGTATCCTGTAGATTCTTGAGGATTGTTCCTGTTTGATGTACTTCCCCTCAAATCAGCTTCCATCTGATTTGAAAAGGCAAGATGTCGTTAAGCTTAGGTGTGCACAGTTCAGATAGTTGTTGTGCATGTGCAGATGGGAGCACATGTGCAGGTGACAGCTTCATTCAGTTCAGGGGTGGTGGTGTAGGCACAGAGAAACAAATCAGGTAATGTGCTTTGAATGAAGACACCCCTGCCCCCTCTCTGGTGTACTTATCAAGTGCAAACATAAACAGGGGACATGCCCATACTTTAAGCCAGTGTTTCCCAACCGGTGTTCCGCGGCACACTACTGTGCCGTGAGACATCGGGTGGTGTGCCGTGGGAGGGAGGCGGGCGAGAGGCGGCGGCGGCGAGGATCCGGCGGGGGTGGGGGGAGCGGGGGCCGTCGTGCGCAACCGAACTCACTTGGCGCGCTGCCGGCTTGTCCTCCTTCAACCCGGGTCGGGCCAGGCCTGCTCACGTCCCCGGATCCCCTAGCAGCAGCCGCACGCTCTCCAAAAGCGCAACGCTGCGCGCAACCGCTCGGCCAGCTGGTGCTCTGCGACTCCGCCCTTTCCCCTCCCAGCGCCGGAGGGTTCGCGCGACCGCAGCTGTTCCCTTTCGCAGCGCGCGGGAAACAATTCCAGGCCGATTGCCTTGTGCCGAAAAGCACCGCCTCTCCTTCCAGCTCAGGCCCGGGCCGCCGGCTCCCCGAATGACGTCACGGGGGCGGGGCTTTAATGGTGGTGTGCCGCGAGATTTTTTTCCGGTAAACAGGTGTGCCGTTGCCCAAAAACGTTTGGGAAACACTGCTTTAAGCCACTAATGTGTACATAGGCTTAAACTTCATTTTACTTGCACTTAAAAAAACAAACAAAAAAACACAACTGTACAATTCTGATTCTCATCAAAGTGCCAGCAAAGAACACTTCAGGGCCCTTCAAAACTGGAGTCAGTCATGATGGAAGACAGAAGCAATTTGCTTTCAGGGGTGTTATGTTTTCCCCAGTCCTAAGCAAAGTCTGATCTTTATGTTACCAGTTTCTATGTGGAAGATGCTGGAGGTGCTTCTGTCTCGCAGTAGCTCCAACAGCTGTTCACCATGTGGAGTGCTGCAATAGTATGCAGTGTGGAAGCATTTCCAATAACTCATGAGATAGCTAAAATGTAAGACTTGGCGCTGAGTACTACGCAGAAGGCAAATACACTAAAGTAAGATGGGTGATGAAAGAGGGACATACCACATTAATTATAAGCAATAAAAGTGAACCAACATTTCCTGGAGAGCTTAGAGAAAGGTACCCTACTTGGCAGATTCCGTAGTAGTCTAATATTTATCAAGCCATTGAACTCCAAAAATGTATTTAGAGAGCAGGGATGTCCTAGATAAAGGAGTAACTGAGAGTTCAGTGATTATCTGTTGTGATGGCAAATATCAATTCCGGATTCAACAGTGTAGCCCACTCTTTCCACTATGAAAGGTGTGGACACATGACTATAGCCAAGGGAGGGGCAGCTGCCCCACACCAATCAAGTATAACAATAGAAATACTTAATTAACTGACCAATCAAATTGGTTTTGCCCCCCAAACAAAAGTCCTGCCCCCCCCCAACAAAATCCTGCCCCCCCCCCACAAAAATCTTGGCTATGCCCATGTGTGGACCTCACAGAATACAGATCTTTTAGTCTAGACCTGGGCATGACTTAGCCCAAACATGCATTTGGAAACCAATTTCTTAAATATTTTGTCCTATATTTATATGGTGGTAGTGCTGCTGTTGTTACCCACCTTACATTGGGCTGTAAGCCAGTACTATGTCCACCTGTTGAAAACCAATGTTCTGGTTCTGTGAGTCTACAAAACCTATATATTTTTTGTAACTTTTGTAGGCTGAAACAAGCCATCCAACAGCCACAGCACTCCAGGCTCCACATATGGAAACTTCTTCTTTGATACAATTGAACAGGTAAGAAAGTATAGCACACAATTCGGGAAAGATTAAGCACTTTAAAAAGGCTGTAATCCAATGCACTCTTATCTGGGAGGAAGCCCCATCGATCTCAAAGGACATGCACAGGATTGCACTGTGGAGCCCACTAATCTCCGCTCGACAGTTAAATATTTATTCTCTCTTTCACTGAAATAAATGAGCCTTAGCTCAACTTTGGTTGGTTTATACCATAGTCTCAACCTACCTATGGACCAGGATTGGGGATGCTGTGTTTTACCCATAAGTCCCAGCCACCATAGCCAGTGGTTGGAGATGATGGGAGTTGCAGTTCAACAACATCTGGAGGGCCACAGGTTTCCCACCCTTGCTACAAAGAAAACAAGGTTACTAAAGTAAATCAATTCCTACCCACCTCTCCTCTCTACTGACTTTGCATCAAGGAAATGCATGGAGGTCATCTTGTCTATCAGCAGCTATGGTAGTTAGTTGGAACCTTTAAACACAGAGAAACTCTGAATGCTACCAGTTGCTGTGTGAGAACAGTGAGGGAGGGCTATTGCCTTTATGCGCTGCTGGTAGACTTTCCAGAAGCATCTGGCTGAATATCAAGGTAAATAAAATCTTGGCAGTCCCCAGGGTGTCAAAAAGAGTATACCTTCATTTTTAAGAAGCTAGTCTGGGTTCCTTTGGTTGATGTGCTTTTTTAATAGGTGGAAGTAAAGTTTATGAGTTTTCACTTATCCCTAGCCATTTTGCAATGTAGTGGAGCTTTGTCTGGACTGAGAAGGGCCTTCCCGTATAGTTATACCTTTGACAATGATGTTTCCTTCGTTTCAGTTCAGTGCAAGAGGAACAGGAGAAATCTCGGAGCCTGGGCACTCGTGACAGATATAGAGATGGTGCTTCTCTGGTCAGACAAGCAATTTCAATTGGATCCTTGAGCTTTAGCGCCGGCAGAAACATGGATGCCGCAGCAGGCTTGAACTCTTGGTTGCCAAGACAGCCGCTCCATAAGCATCACAGTTTGGACTTCAACCATCTCTTTTGGACAGAGCTACCTGTCACTTTAAAATCAGGAAGTGAGGCTGGGATCAGCTTAGATTCAAAGGTGCCTCTAACACGGACCAAATCGATCCCTTTTGAGTTAGCCTCACAGAGAGCGTCCCAAAAGTTGTCAAGAAAGGACCCTGGTTCTTGTGAGGGCCTCCAGTCTGGAGGATTTACAGCTGACTCTAGCCTTTCAAATAAACTATCAAGCAACACCAAGCGTTGTCTATTTGCGAAGTTACGCCATCAGTCTTGTACTTGGTCATCAGAAGATCCTTACTTTTCTTCCCTGTCATCGGACGAACCATGCTCCCCAGCGCTTCCTGACCCTGCTGCGAATCCATCTGAAACAATTCCCCTGCTTGCTTCTGCTGCAGATGCCACAGCTCAGCCCTTGGAAAGTCCAGCAAGGCCCAGCTACCCACCATGCAGCTCTGTGGCTCAGAATATCCCACCAGTGGGTCCAGTGGAATCTGCCTGCCAGAGTAAGTCCTTGAGAGGTTGTGGGTTCCTCCTGCAGGGGGATTTGCATTACAAAGGAAAGTTGTACAAAGAGGCTGTTTTGTTGCCCCAACAGATCAAGGAGTGATAACATTTTAAGTTTGCACATGGCCAGAATTGGACTTTGCTAGTGCGTGGATGAGGAATCAAGATGGACAACTAACAGCCTTTTCATATGTGAAGATTAAATGTCCTTTGAGCATCTATGTTTTATTCTTTATGTCAACATCTAACAAATATTAGCAGAAGAGATGTATGGTATATGCGTTATCAGAATGTTTTAATATCTAGAATTCAAAATCCTTGCTTGGCCCAGTGCTGGGCAAGGGAAGGAGGAGGAATGCTGCACAACAACCCAACACTTCCAGGCAAATCTAAAATCCGAAAAAGTATGAATGGTACCGTGCTACTCTGTATTCTGATAAATGAGGAATGAGAAGGGAAATAAATTATCAGGTGGTTTCCATGTGGATTTTGGATACACAGGATTTATGGCTGATGAGGGAAGGAAGTGTAGTTGCAGGCGCTACCACTTCCAGTGCCATCTGGTGGTCACTTTGTTTATTTTTTGAAAGTAAATGCTTTCATGCTTCTGCACTTCAAGATTTTGCAACAGCGACTGCAACCAGGTGGTGTTTCCCTACTATACATTTGGAAGTTTGTTCATGTGTTCCTGATATGCTTCATTTAAATCAACAGAGAAGCTTGTTGCAGGACAATTTCTGTCCACACTTATGGCCTGAACAGTGCTATAGACTTGGATTTTAAGATGCGCATGGTTTTCCTACATAATGGCAAAGATTTTTGCCCATGAAATGATAGTGCACAACTGAAGCAGGGAAGGTTCTGTAGCGCACATGTTGCAAGCAGAAGTTCCCATGTCCAATCATGGATTTTTCTAGCTAAAAGGATTTCAGCTAGCAGCGTTTGCCTAATATCTATATCTTGGGGAGGCATTGCTGATCACAATAAACTGTTTGGATCTGAATGGGCCAACAGTCTGACTCAGAATAAGGCTGTGTCCTTTATTTCATGTCTAGTTTTCATAAACTAACATTGTGGAAAGAGTAGCTATGCAATGCAAAGAAGGTCAAGGAAGACCATGATAGATGAGAGGTCTTGATTATTATCTTGCATGTCTGCAATAGATATTTGTGTATACAACCCAAGTCCACTAACTTCAGCATTTTGGCTTAACAGGTTCTTCCCAGGTGGATGAAGACATTCCGCCCCCATTGCCTAAAAGAACCCCTGAGTCCTTTATTGTACCTGGAGAAGATGGTGAGTTCAAGTATCATCTAAGTGAATACAGTTGTGTTGATGGCAGAACACCATATGCAAGATGAAATCATCATCTCTTTCAAGGGTGGAGAACCATTTTGGCCCAGTTGGCCAGATAGTTTTCTGTCATCCTCACCCCACAAGCCAACTTCGCCATCCAATAACTGACACTGAGCATAAGGCTGGCAAAACACCTTTCCATAGATTTGAACTCACTGCCCATCACCTGATGGATGGTGAATTCAAGCCTGCTTTCTACGGGGAGTGGCTGCATAATTGAGTTCCCCATGGGGAAACTAGTCACATTGTTGTTCAAGCTTGCTTCCTGCAGGGATCAGTGGCATGAAGCAGTCTGCATGGAAACTGCTGCTGAAATGGTGGGGGAAAGCTCCATTTTAGCAGCACTTTCAATGCAAATTGCTTCGTGCTATTGGAGGCAAGGATGCTCCCATTGCCCATCAGCTGCCCATTGCCTGCGATGCCTCGCTCCAGCACAGGAATGATCAGGAGCTCACTTTAAGCTCCCTTTGTAGCCATTTGGTACCTGACACATATGACATTAGGTGTGGAACAGGTTGGTGTGGTTTGTGAGTTGGGGCCCCTGTAAGGCCAAACCTGAGCTGAAGGCTCCCCATCCCTGATCTACAACTTAGACCAAGATAGTGATGATCTGCAGAAAGTTTTAAAAGATCCATTATGTTTTCTAATTTTATCCATTGCAGATGACTCTGTGTTGCCAGATTCAAACCACCAATCACTGTCCAAAAATGAGAAAATTGGAATCTCTAAGGAATGGAGTGGCATGTCTCAGCTGAAATTTTCTGATGACTCTGTGAGACTGAGGCCAAGTAAGGTAACACATTAGAGATTTTATACATCTCTACCAGCAATATTGCTATATAATTCTCCTGACTTCTGCTGAAACAAAGGCTGCTACTTTATATAACTAAATTGCAGCAGACATTCAGTTCATAGTCCAACAGCTGAAGCTAGGACAATACTTCTGAAAAAACAAGTTGTATTAAGTCTGAGTGTGTCAACTGGCAGTAGAGATGCCCAGCAAATTCCAGTGAAGATGGGAACATCTGCTAACGAACATTCTTCTTCCTAAAATCCATTGGGAGCTGATGTGACTAACTAGGAAGATGCCACAAAACAGGGGAAATGAATAAAGGGCTTTGGCTTTTAGCATGAGCAAGTGGAACCTGAGACAAAATGTTGCAAGGTTCTGTTCAGGGTTCCAGCCAGCTATGTCTTCCGCAGGATACTTCATTCTGTCCATTCTTTTCCTCCAGTTTTCCACCCCACCCTTGTTAGTCAGTGTTCCATGTCCACAGAACATTCTCAGTTCTCACTGGGCTGTTACTGCAATTTCCTGAGCTGGTAAGGGCCCGGTAACAAATTTACAACCTGTGCTGATCTCTGAGTAGATGTGTTATATGCTGACAGGGTAGCATCCGTCTTATGCAGCTATTACTGTGTTGCTGAAACACTGTTCTGTGGGTAGGGCTTTTGTAATTGTTATCATTCACAGCACTGCTAAATTTGCTTCAAGCTGTTACTCTTATTTGTTCAGTTCAGTACAACAGTTTTTCAGGAGTGGGAAGTAAATAACACTTTCTGAACCTGAAGGCAGAAAAAAGACAGAAAGGAAGGGCATACTGATATTAGTAGAAACAGGACCAGGGCGCTCTGGTTCTTGCTAACACCACAGTTGAAAATCCCTTCAGCAATTTAATAGGAGAACTCTTCTGAATGGCTTGCTTGAGTGTCACTTTCAGTGGTCACATTTTTAAAATGAGTAGAATGCCCTTTCATCTGATTTAGTTTTGAAAAACTGAAATAGGATTTTTGTAAATGCATGGTTCACAAATGGCATGTGGATCCACCTTCCACTACAATTGCACGCAGCATGTAATTCTTTAGGAGCATTGAGTAGGATGTTGTTTGGGGGCATTGTCAAACCTTTAGAGAGTTACAGCTGTCCATCACCTACTTACTAAAAGTTAAATGCACTTATACAGAGTTGTTTTGTTTGTTTTCAGAATGCAAAGCTGCAGAGACCCAGATCAGGTAAACATTCTCCTGACATTTCTATAAATTAGTCTGTGCTACTACTACACCTGCTTGCTTTGTAATGAAACGGGGGTATATCCTGTTCTAATCATGTTCCATCATTCTAGCAATGCCTTGCTTTTATTGTCAATGGAAAACTTCTGTTGTATAGATGGTACACTAGATGGTACACTTACCAAATCCTGTTCCTCATTGTCATCTTGTTCTGTTAGTATTATTGCAAAATACTGAAGAGCCAGTGATATTAACACAAGTTTTTAGAATTCTCCCTATGTATGTGGGAGCTTAAGGTGCATACATGTTTTCTTGGGATGAATTGTGCTTAACACTGATAGCAGATAGCAGAACTGAAGACATTGCAGACAGTCTTGGCCTGATGCTGGAGAGGCTCAGGGTTTTTTGAAAGCAAGCTAATGAAAATGTTTTCTTTAAATTATTTTGTATTGCTTGTTACTACAGAGATTCCCCGGGATCGGTCTCCTTCCCCTCCCCCCCTTCCTGAAAGAACTCCTGAGTCCTTTATTCTTGCAGATGAGGAATGTAAGTACAACAGCTGTGGTTGTCTTGTAACAACATTATTGGGTGGTGATTTTAGTTAATGCATTTTCATTTGAGGAGGTAGCAAATACAAAGTCAGGTTTGAGAAGGTCTGGGTGAAAAGTGCTGGAGGAGAATCTTCTTGTTGGCATCTGTCTGTCTCGGAAGACAACGGAGGAGTGTGCCTTTGGGGGTAAAGTCAAATCTTTAGAGAGTTACAGCACCTGCTGTGGCTGTAGAGACTGATATGGGAGAGAAATGTTTTGTTGCAGCTGGGGCAGATGGAGGAAAATCACAGCAACAAGAAAGGAAGATAACAATGAGTCTCCATATAATCACATTCAGAACCCACCTTTTGCCACCAATTCCTATCAATACATACTTGTGGCATTCTGAGAAACAATACTGAATGTCTATAAATCAAGTGATGTTGCCAGAGAATCTCAGAAGCACAAAAAAATCTCCAATGTGGTTTACAGTCTGGTATTAATTATACATTTAATTATATTGAAAGAATATATTGAAAGAATTGCCATATTTTGGGGGGAATAATTGGTTTGTTTTCTTTTTCTTCTCAAATGATGCCTTCGATATATAGCAGGGGTAGGGAACCTTTGACGCTCCAGATGTTGTTGGACTACAACTCCCATAATCCATGAACATCAGCCATGCTGACTGCTAGGGCTGTTGGGAATTGGAGTCCAGCAACATTTGGAGGTCTACAGGTTTTCCCATGTATATGGAAGTGTCGATCCAGTTATTGTTTTGCTGAGTGTGTTTTTGTTTTCCTAGCTCAACCATCTGTTACGAACAATGCTGTGAGTTTCAGAGAGTCTGTGATTAGATCAACAGACAAGTCATCAAAGGAAGCAAAATGCTTCAGGAGGAGTAAGGTAAAGGAGCGTGGAGAATGCATAAGAAGTGGAGGGAGAGACAGCTGTAACATTTCTATTAGCAGAGAAGCAGGGCTAATTATATAAGTTTCAGCTGTGCAGAAGTTATTTATCTTTAAACAGAGAACTGTCTTCTGATAACGCTTCAATGGAAGCCTTCTGTTAGGAAGGATACATGACTACCCAACTTTCCAGTTTTAGCCCACATTATGCTGCATAAAAACACAACCTAACAATTGTTAGGTATCTCTCTCAGCCACTGACTCCATCCATAATATGGAGAAGAAATAGGTTTTTAACTGGTAGATCCTCTGGTAAAAACCAGAGCTTGGAACATTTCTCATTCACAACACTAGGGAGCGCTCTAAGCAAGAAAGAGAAGCAAATACAGTACATATGAAACCAGAAACTACAGTTTTGCTCCCTGTGCAGTTAAGCTGTAATAATCAAATATGTAAATCAACAGTGATTCACTCTTTTCAGAAGGAAATATACCCAAGGACCTTAATTTCAAATTAATGGCCCATTGTGATGCAACTCGAGGCTGGCTTTGTAGAGCCTCAATGCAAAGGGGAACAAACCTCTTCCTCTTCTAACTGGAAGAGAACTCCATTCTGCTGTCCCAGAAAGTGAATGGGCTGCTTGAGTTGATCTAGGGTCTTCCACACAACAATTTATTGTACACTCAGTGTTTCTCAAATGTCACCCTATATCCCCCCCCCATCCAATTTGACCCATATTTACAATTTCCACTTTATTTTTACTTATTGGACTTCCTGCAGAAACAGTCAATCCAGATTAAATGAGTTGGGTGGGTCGAATATGGGACAGCCTTTTGACAGGTACTCATGACAATTGCTCCCTGTAGTTTATTTTTCAGATAGATCTGTTCTTAATAAGCAGGGTTTTTGCAACACCATAATTTTTCTGTGTTTTCCCCCCTAGAGCTTGAAAATTTTACGAAATGTGAAGAACAGTAAGTCTTTTGAATTTATGGACTGTCTATATTTTGCATATTCACTGCGGTGGTACTGTGTTGTAGTCTGAGCCGAGGAACCATAACCCCTAGCAATTCTATTGGGAGATGAAGGCACTCAGTAGTTTTGCTGGATTAATAAAGACCTATCACGCAGCTCCACTGTTTTTCACTGTGCATCTCAGAGGGTTTCAGAACCAGGAATTAATTAAAGATCTACATTTATCTGCGGAGGTTTCATTGTGAATACTAAACAGAGAAGGCAATTTCTAAAATGTGAAATCTTTCTACACTTTTGTGTATACTGCTTGCCAAGCCTCTCCCACATCTTTTCAGTATCTCTTCTGTATAAGAGGCGGGTGAACTACGCATTATGATCACCATGGGGCAACAAAATCCTAATGCTATGATTCCCATGAAGCAACATTCACTATGTGAACTGGGGCATTATTTCATTCCACACACGATAGATGACAGGCCTTTTAGATTAGACCTGCTTGGCATGGTACCTCTAGCACAAAACATTTATTTTTTAAAATGCTGGTTTATAAAGCTTTGCTCCACGCACCTGTTGATGCAGGTTCCTGCCTTCAAAAGTTTTCCAGTAAACCTTGATAAATCTTTACAATGCTCTTCCTGGGTGTCCTTCTTTGGATTAACAAAAGCAGGAAATATCGCTGCCAACGTTGCTGATTTGGTAGCACAGCACCTTCTAAGATGTGCGTTGTAACAAAATCCAGGCAATATCAGCAGCTAGTGGTCACATTGTGGGTGGGATATTTTAAAATGTATTTCTTGTTCCTCTTGTCTTTAAGGTATCTATGTAGGGTTTATTGCCTCTTTGTTTGGTTATAAGTCACTTTTGGTTGCCCTGGGCAAGATAAAGCAACTGGCAAATTTAATAAAGAAATTTATATAGAGTGATATAGAGATATGCGATATATGCTGTATTGTTTTCTTGTTTTTGCAATAAAAACAAAATTATTTTAAAAATCTGAGGGAGGTGGGATGGAGAGCATTATTTTAGCCAGTTGGGCCTGAGATGGGGAGAGAGGTAGAAGCCGCTTAGGTATTGGCCGAAGGAAGGAGGAAAGTGTCAGCGCTAGACTGGTGACGAGAGAAACAGTGAAGAACTGGGATCTATGGACAGCTCTCCTCTGTAGTGAGCTACTAAAGTGCAGGTGCCAGCTTCTCAATGAAGAACCCTGGACTGGCTGTGCCCACCCAGGCTGGCTACAGGATCCTTCTGGACAAGAATAAGTATAGGAGGACTTCCTGTTCCAACTGAACCTCGCTTGAGCAACAAAGTCTTCCTAAACTCTGATGTGTTCCAGTATCATTGGTTGGTCTTTGGTCTTGGCCTCTGGACTGCTCTTCAGCCTTGCCTCCTAACTTGCCCTTTTGGATTCTGACCTTTACTCTGGCCTTTGTCCTGTGGCTTCTGGCACACATCCGGCTATTGCCAGCAGTCCAGCCCCTACAATGCAGTTGGATCGCTGCGTTTGCAGAAGGCATGTATAGAACTGGGCCTTAATCACAGGCACCAACAAAGGTGTTGGCCCCGGTCCCAGGGTTAAATAGAGCAGGATGTCAAGGTGAGGCAGAGGAACAAAAGTAATGTGAAGGTCGTAGAATGTTGCCCCAGACACAGCTTAATATTCTGTGCCTCCTGGAAAGATCCTTCATGTTCTGTGGTGCCTATTAAACATTTTTCCAGCTCTATGCGGGCAGCTCATCCATGTGCAGCTCCTGCACAGCTAAGGGAGTGTTTAAATGACCCAATAATATGGCCATAGGTCTTTGTCACTTAATAAGCACTCCTCCCCCTCCTGCAGAACAGTGCTTGTGGGGAAGACCCGTGCGATTTATCCCTATTGTTGGGTTGTGTGAACCTTCACTTAGCAGATGCACAGGAACTTGCTTACAGATCAGTAATTCCTAGAAGAACATCTCAGGAGCAGAGCAACCAATAGACAATGCAGAATACAGTGGTCTTCAAAATTCTGAGTTATGGTTATTCACTCTTGTGCCCAGCCTGAGTACCACAGCCTCCCCAGCAGGAATCATGTTTCAAGAAGCCTGTGATGTTTACATGGACCATCAGCTCAATCCTAACAATGTCTACTGAGACATAAGTCTTATTGCACTCAACATGACTTGCTCCAAAATAAGTAGAGTTAGGATTGCAGCCTATCAGTTCCTAAGATCTTCCCTTCTATTTCTAGGTATTTGTGGTTCACCTTCAGTTTTAAAAGTTCCAGAGGCTGATCAATCAAATCACTCCAGCTCTGTTTTGAGGTTTGGTATGTTGTTGTTGTTTTTAAAAATGTGATGCTTCCTTTTTTGACTAACCATGAAAAAACTTAAGGGTAGTGTAGTTGTTGTTTTGCCACTGACTATGGTTATTGTTACACATTGTTTTAGTTTATAGGTATTAGAGGAATGCACTCTATAGTCTTGGGTCTAAGTTGATTCCAGTCAACTTGGAATCATAGAATTGTAGAGCTGGATGAGACCATGAGCGTCATCTTGTCCAACCCCTGCAATGCAGGAATCTTTCACCCAATGTAGGGCTCGAACCTACAACCTTGAGATGATGAGTCTCATGCTCTACCGACTGAGCTAAACCAGCACCATGCTTGATGGCAACATATTATGAAACTACAGTATTACAGTAGTTTTCAAAATACTTACTTCTGGGGTTGTTGCACTCTCTCCACAAGCCTGCTCCCAGAGTTAAAAATTTCAGCAATGTGATATACAGTATGTATGCTAATATATCAGACTCCCTTGTCATTAGCTGAATCAGACAGTTGGCCTCTTTTATTATTTTTGTGTGAGAATCACATGCTAATCTCTTAGAACTATAGAATTGTAGAGATGAACGGGACCACAAGGGTCCTCTAGACCAGGGGTCAGCAAACTTTTTCAGCAGGGGGCCCATCCACTGTCCCTCAGACCTTGCGGGGGGCCAGACTATATTTGGGGGGGGGGGATGAACGAATTCCTATGCCCCACAAATAACCCAGAGATGTGTTTTAAATAAAAGGACACATTCTACTCATGTAAAAACACCAGGCTGGCCCCACATTTTTTAAAAAGGACACATTCTACTCATGTAAAAACACGCTGATTCCTGCACTGTCCGCGGGCTGGATTTAGAAGGCAATTGGCCTGGATCCTGCCCCCGGGCCTTAGTTTGCCAACCCATGCTCTACCATATATAACATTTTCTTGGTTTTGTTTTCTAGGTTTTGCAAACCGGTTTTCAAAACCCAAGGGACCAAGAGATCCACCACCAAGTTGGAACATTTAGTAGAACTTTGCTGATGCCCTTTGTCTCTGCAGGAGCCTTGCCTTCTTCTGTCATCAGTTCAGCAATTGGAGTCTGCGGCAAGACCATCATTTGGAAGAAAATGGCTTTTGTTGTGGTGCTACTAGAAAGATAGCATATGTGACCACTATAGACAAAATATAATACTGAACTGTGAAAGTCCCTGGTTTCTGTTCATGTTTCCAATGAAGTACTATTTGTCAAAACAATACATTGCCGAACAAAGAGAAGTGCTGGGGCTCACACCTTTCCCGAAGCAACAGCATCTTTCCTGGGGGTGTGTACTCCATTCCAGGAGGCATTAGCGAAGAAGTGGCTCACCAGGGGGAAATGCTGAAGATGAGAGGCACTGTTATTTATTAGTAATTATTGTGTTCCAATAATTGAGTGATATTCAGTTGTGGATTTTTCAAGCTCAGACCTTTCTTTTGAAATATATCAGAAACTGTTAGGGAATTCCTCTGCTGTATTCTCACGCAGAGGACATTTATTTGCATGAATGTAATGGACACCAGGTAATCGTTGGTGGACACAGAAGCAATAGTTGTATCCTGTGATTTCCAGTACTGTATGTAACTGAAGTAGGAGGTCAGCCATCCACAGGTGCCCTGTCTCTAAAAAATCAACAAGTAAGCAAGCAGTTTTGGCTGCCTACATTTAAAATAAAACCAATCATCCTTCAAGCAGCCATTGGGGTGTTTCCAAACCAACTGCTTGGTTTTGATCCTGAGTCTTGTTGAAATTTTAAGGAATAATTCCTGACCATTTTAATACTCTGGCATGTGGTGCCTCAACACCTGTGACAAGATTTTCTCCAGCTGGGATCTGTTTCCCCCAAAAGTTCAAAATTAGGAGTTTTTTATTTGCCCTTTCACTCCTATCTTTTGCAACCAGAACTTGAAATTCTCTCTCACAAGTTTGTGGGCTAGAATTTTGGGATTGCAAAGGTTTTATACTTTGCACTGAAGCAGTATTCTCCATGCTCAAATGTTCAAAGTACCGGTGTATAAACACATAAGGTGCATTATGCAAGGGGCACCTACAGGATAAGGTATTTGCATTGTGGAAACACTCCCAGATGGCTGGAGCAAGTGAGATGTGGTACACTCTAGAGAAGAGAGCAAAGATGGGGGGTGGGGGATCAGGCACAACTGACAGACTTTATTTCTGTGGGGGAAAAAAAGACTTGAAAAACCAAACTTAAAGAAACCCTAAAGCATTTAATGGAATGTTTATATGGGAGTTGCAATATAATAAAATAAAATGTTTTATTTATTTAGTATGCTGGTTACTGCTTCTGCAGATTGCATTTCTACAAAATTCAATAGTGGTGCATATTTCAGATTTATCTCCAAAGTGTAGAGCACTACCATTGGCACTGTCAAAAAGAAGTTACTTAACTTTTAATGACATACTTATTGAGTTGCCAACAGCTACATTCAGAGTACTAATATTCAGAACTCTGATAGATAAGGGACAGGCTTCCACTTAAAAGCAAAAATTTAAGTCAGCCATGTAGGTCAAGGACTCATTTGAATTACAAACACAAATGAGTCAGAGAATGCAAATTGGGCTGCGTGTATGAAAATCTTAAGGCAGGTTATTCAATTTTTGATATATTTGCATGGCTCTTTTACCGTGGGATTCATTGTGTGTCTAATACAAAGAGTGCTCCTCTCACTGTCAGGTTAGCATCTGTTCTAGTTGCATCTAGTTGCTGCCTTGGAGATGAGGAAAGGGACATATTCAACCTCCCTGGATCTCCCTGACAAATGCATGGATGGACTCCAACTGCGTACTGTACAATAATGTCTATATCTTATTTGTTCTAGTGGAAACTATTTTGCTGCAGGGGTGTGAATTATTTCATTTTCTAATTGAAAGCATTTATAGAGCGCCTAATATTTTAAAAAATATCTAAGAGGTATACAACATAAAAACAATAAATAATATTGCTATGACGGCTTTTTTGGGGTTAGGCTGAATGTCTGCCCCCCCTTCTAATTCTTGGAATACCCAGGCTAGCATCCTGGTAGGGTGATAGCCTGGGTGATGGGTCACTAAGGGGAACAGCAATAATGGGTGGGGTGCCTCCCCCAATTCATGGATAGTTAGAAAGACAAAACCAGAGTTCAGAGCAGAGAGTTGGAGTGATGCAAGCAAATCAGCAAGCTGGAAAAAGAGAGAGACGGAACAGTGCTTGATTTCTGTTTGAATCCAAGGCTGCAGCTATGGGGGAAGCATTGCCCTCTTGGGGTGTTAATGCTGTGAACCCCACCATCAGAGACTCAGGTTGTGTATATATATGTAAATAATCCATATATCCTAAAGACACCACAGCCTCCGCTGTGCCTCATTCCAAGGAAACACAAACCTTGGGTAAGCACCTGGAACCTCTGGAATCTCGCACTGCTCAGACATTAGGGTGGCATGTGACAAGATGATTAAAACAAAATCAATTTAAAAATAAATAGATATTAGAAACAGTCAAGAATGAACACATTGAGGGCTTTGAACTTGCTTTTTCACTCCTGTTGCAAATATATTAGAACTAGAACTTGAAATGCTGCGTTGTTCACATATACAGTCATACCTCGGGTTGAAGTAGCTTCGGGATGAATATTTTTGGGTTGTGCTCTGCGGCAACCCAGAAGTAACAAAGCGCATTACTTCTGGGTTTTGCTGCTCGCGAATGCGCAGACGCTCAAAATGATGTCAAGTGCATGTGTGGAAGCAGTGAATCGCAACCCGCGCAGACGCAGGTTGTGTTCGCTTCAAGATGTGAACGGGGCTCCAGAACGGATCCTGTTCACATCCAGAGGTACCACTGTAATACAGAGTTTTTTTCATAAAGAAGCTGCTTGGGAGAGGGGCACTGAACATCCCCTGCTTCTATGCCAGGGGTGGGCAACCTGCAGCCCATGGGCCACAAGCAGCCCACAGGGTCGTTTAAACGGCCCCTGAGCCACCCCCAAACCAAGCCGCCCACTCAGTGAGTCCCTGCACGCTGCGCTAAACCGGCACAGCACGGAGCGGGGACTCGCTTCTGCAGCACTGGAAATTGCGCCTGGACAGACAGAGACACTGGAAATCGCATCTGCACATGCGCAGATGCGATCCGGCCCACAGAGTGATCTCTGTGGGAGTGAACTGGCTCAGGCGAGGTAAACCGTGCTGACCCCTGTTCTATGCCTTACTTCCTCATAGTCAGTTGTTCCAGCCACTTTTCTTTGTTCATGGCTCACTCCTGGTAATACAAGAAGAAAAGTAACTATGGGGAGGGAAGGTGAAGAGAGGAGAGGATCAGCACCTCTCTCCTGTGTGTTATTTCTCTTGTAAAACTAAGATATACCATTGGCTTTGTATGTAATTGGGGCGGACATGTGAATAATGGCCTGGGCACATATCTACACTATGCATTCAAAGCACACTTACATACCACTTTTGCGGTCATGGAGAATCTTGGGAACTGTGGTTTGTTAGGGGTGCTGGAAATTGTAGGTCTGTGGGAATCGGTACCCTTCTCAGGATGTTGATGTGGGCATGACCTGTTGGTTTTCAGAGATGTAAGAAAGGATGTATGCAAGTTCGATAGAGGACAACAAATTTTATGGGAGCTGCTGCATTTAAAGAGGGAGAAAAACGGAATTACACATGGGTCTTCCTAAGGGTAAAAAAATTGAATCTGCAAATGGAGTGAGGCAAAATATTCCTGCCTGATCTGCACCTCCATGCATCAGTAGAACTTCATTAATTCTCAGATCTACAAGGACGTTCTTGTGGCGTATCTCCTCTGCCAGTGTAGAATGAGTGAAAAGAAGAACTGGCCTTACACTGGAGAAGCCAGCTGTGTTTCCTCTTCTTCAGGCAGCAATAAGAGTGCAGCACACAACAAGACTGTTGCTGGGCAATCTGTTTCTAGATGGACTGGGCTGCTTCCTTCCTCTCTTTCAGTCAGCCTCTTCCTGATTTTGGAAAAGCAATAGAAAATCCTGTGGCAATCAAGGCATAATTTATGCTTCATCTATTTCAGAATAATCTTTTAATTAGGCGAATGCTAATAGGAACCATTGTAGCCAAACATTCGAACAACAGAGCGCTTGCCAACTGTTTTAGTACTCTGTGTGCAAATCTCGATTTTCCTAATTACTCAGTTCACAGATGTGTTGAATTTCTAATTTTGCCATGAAGGATTTAATTAAAAATAAACATGCTTAGCTCAGATCTTTTTTTAAAAGAAAGAAACCTGGAGTTAAGTGCAGATTTGGGAGTAATCAAACCTATTTTCTTTCCTTCTTTTTGTGGCTGTGTGAGATTGTACCAGTTTGTATTCTTTTAAGTATGTTTTCAGTTAAACAGATTAAGAAGAAAAGGTGCTGTTTCCTGTGGGTGCCCAGTACTTTTTATGGGTTCAGTATATTCCTCATTGACTAGAGGCATAAAAAGGTCTGCTGGATCAGGCCAGGGGCTCAACAGGTCCAACACTCAGACATAGGGATGGAAGGATCTGTCAGTTTCGGTTCTCTCAGTTTTTCTCCAGTCTTAAATTCAGTTCTCCACATTTTGCATCATTTTGCGATTTTAAGAAACCCTCATGAAAATTCACCAGCATTTTAGTGCAAATTTATCCGAGTAATTCCAATGCTATAAGGAGAAAAATATTTCTCCACCTCCTTTCTCCATGCATAATTTTAAACACTTCTATCATTTCTACTTGCTCTTTCCTCTAAACTAAAAAGTCCCAAGCACTATAAGCTTTCTTCAGAGGAGAGTTGCTTCATCACATCATTTGGATTGCCTTTGTCTGAACTTTTCCCAACCCTACAATATATTTTTTGAGGTGAGGCAAGAGTTGTCGCACCATTGATTTGTATAACAGTATTATGACACCAGCAATTTTATTTTCAGTACCTCTGTTAATGATACCTAGCATGGAATTTGCTTTTTTCACAGCTGCCACACACTGGGTCAATGGGTTATCATCTTAATTGAGCTATCCACTATGACCTCAAGGTATTGTTCCTAGTCAGTCACTACCAGTTCAGTCTCCATGAATGTATATATTTAACACTAAGATTGTTTTGCTCCAATGTGCACTGAAAGTTTTTTTTAAAAAGTTGTGGTACACTATGTAAACTGGATTACCTATATATGTTTGTTGACCCTCTCAGAGGACTCTAATGGATTAGTGAAAGGGACTAATTGTCATGGAAGCCATGCTGGTTCTGGTTCAAGACTTGTTCTATATACGATATACGATATCTTTATTGTCATTGTCCCATGCAGAACAATGAAATTGAAAAACTACATAAAACATTCAAAAACCCCTAAAAACTCTGAAACCCCATTTTAAAATACACTATACTATAGAGACCCCTTATGCTGCGTTTAGAACCAGAATTGCATTTGCATAGAAACTGTTTCTCAGGTGGCTAGTCCTAGTCTTTATAACCCTGTACCTTCTTCCAGAAGGCAGAAGCTGAAAGAGATCATTTCCGGTGTGCGTACTATCCTGCGCTATCTCTGCCGCTTTCTTAAGACACCTGAGAGCATAGATTTGATCTAAGGTGGGAAGAGTGCACCCAATTATTATCTCTGCAGTCTTTACAACCCTGGACAGCATTGTTTTTTCCCTGGCCGTGCCCTCCAGATGTTGCTGAACTACAGCAAGCATGGCCAATGGCAAGGGATTATGAGAGTTATAGTTCAGCAACATCTGGCAGGCCAAAATTTCCCCACACCTGTTCTATCTGCTTGGTTATTTTATCTTTAACAATACTTTCCACCAGTTTTCTCAGAACAGACATAAAACTAACAAGATTCTTTTTTAAACATTAGTGTTACATTGGCCACTTTCCAGTGAGGTATGGAGACTGATCTTAGACACAAGTTACATAGTTTGGTTAGACTATTGCAATTTCACATTTGAATTCTTTAAAAACTCTTGGGTGGATGCCAACTGGACTGCGTGATTTGCTAAGTCTTCATTTTGTCAATAAGGACTAGAACGTCATCTCTCACTGCAAACACTGAAGCACTATGCTTCAGACGAGCAGGGAGGTGGCAATTTGCACACCTATTTTAAACGATGCAAATCTAAACTTGAAAGGGAGAGAGAGAATGCCAAAGCCAAATAGCAACTTTATATCAGTTCCTTGTCTTTCAATGTGCATTTCCAGTTCAGACTACTTTTGTATTTCGTTTGGAAGGTGGGGAAGTGGCTGCTTGTCAGCCTGGGGCTGCTACAGTTTGCATAAGTACATCAAATAGCAATTAGTGGGCTTGTTTGCTTTGAAGAATTATCTCCTCTTAACACAAAAGTATTTGGGTTCATATTTGCAATATATGGAACACCTCAAACTAAATGCCTCTAAAAACCAATCCTTATGTAAAATGCAGTATGCCTAGTAACTGTGTTCCATGAATAGTGCAGTCCTAAAGATGTTTCTTGAGAGGCAAGTCCCACTTTGTTGAAAGGTGCTTAATCCCAGTTAAGCATGCATCACAGCACACCCTAACCAACTGAGTGTAGGGTTGTCTCAAATTTGTCATTTGAAAAGTTTGTCTATTTGTCAGCTACTCAAGTATTTGATACGTTTGACATTCAAGATGCAAGTCTTCAATATTTGATAGTTGACATGCTATAGTATTTGTTAAATTGTACTTTCATGTGTTTTGAATTGTTTTAATCCATGGGGTTAACCGCCTTTGATACTTAGGTTAGAAGGCAGGATAGACATATTTAAAACAAACATTATGGCTGTAGTTTCTAAAACTTTCCACCTGCTGGGAACACCTTCTTAATCAGGCTGAATTCTCAACTCAAATAATGTTTGCTTTCTGGAGTTCATTTTTTCTCGCCACAAATTCTTGAAGTATATATTATATTGGGATGGTGAACCTTCAGCCTGTGGTCCAAATGCACTTTGTGGAGGGCTCCCACCCAGTTTGCAGTTTTGCTTCTCCTTTCTTTTCCTCCCCCCTCCCCACCCAGCAAGTTCCTGGAGGGGAAGAACAGATAGCTCTGTTCCTCCATTGGAGCCTGATGCATTTCTGTGAGAGCTGCTGAAAAAGGAAAGCCAGAGAGAGGAAGAGATTTGCTCTGAGCCGTGGTGAAGTGTGGCTACCAGTCCTGCTGATCAGCACCACACAGCTCCTTCTTTCCCACTGCTCAGCTACTGCCTGCAGATCAACCCAGAAGGAAGCTTACCTGGAAGGAATGGTTTTAAACCCTTCTAGTTTTTATGTCAAATGGTTTTTGGATATGTGAATGCATACAAATCATCCTCACCTACTTTTGGCTCTGGTCTACTCACCATCACCATACACAGATGATTCCCCACCTATACTTTAGATCTAGGATTATTTGAGGAACTGTTCAACTGTTAAGTGCTTTTTCAAGAGATTTTGCTTATGTAGTTTAAGTTATTTATGAAATTTATTTTGTGTATTACTACTACTACTACTACTACTACTTTGGGTGAGACATGTTTTAAGTCAGATGTCACACTTCAGTTTGTTTTCGATTATTTTGTTTTACAAGAAGAACCATGATATCTCATCAACTGGAGACAGGTGCAAGACATATACTAAGAGGACAAAGGTTTGTTTTGAATTCTAGAATGGATCTAAGCTCACAGTCTGTTCCTAGTTACCCTAGGCTTTCCTCATTTCGGCTGTCCAATTTAATGTGTGTGTCATTTCGTTGTTGATATTATTAGAACAACGGTGAGTCTGAAATGCTGAGGCACTGAAAAACACTTGAAGATATACTAGTAGAATGGGCTCAATCTTCTGCTCACCCTTGCCTAGGGTGCATATCCAGTTCATCCGGGGCACCATTGGCCCTCACTACCACTCACTGTGATCTGCAAGTATGTCTCAGAACATACACAGCATCTTGGATGTGCCACAGCTCAGTACTTTGCATGAAGGAAGTCTCAGTTGAATCCCTGGCATCTCTAGGTAGGGATAGTAATATCCCTTGTCTGAAACCATGGAGAGCTACTGCCAGTCAGAACAGACAATACTGTGGTAGATGGACCAGTGGTCTGACTATGTATAAGGCAGCTTCCTATGCTGTATTCTATTTTGTTTGGCTTAAGTAATGCAAATTTCTTATCCTGTATGATACTGAGAGAGTAATGTGTCTAAAAAAGCATATATCCTATAAGCAGATGTACAGTTGAGTTGAATTCTATCTGCCAGACTCTCATCCTTGTACATACTGTACTGTACTCAAGTTAACAACTTTGATCTTTTATAAAATACAAAACAACAGAGCTCCCTCTAGCAGTGATTAGCTGAAATATTTGAGTGACCTAGTTTATCAGTCTGAATGCTGCTGCTGCTTCTTCATTAAGTATGAGCTGTCCAAGTTCAAATGCTTTTTGGAGTTCTCTGAAAAAGAGCTGAACTCTCTATGCTTTATGGTGGCAGAATATCTGCCATGAGGGGATTGCTAGTTAGGCAAAATAATACACCTGAGCAGAGTATTGACAGCTTCAGGATGAAGGACCTAGATTGCAGCACTTGCAGAGATAACTAGGCCAGAACTTAAAATGTGCACCAAATGCACTATTTGTTGAAACACAGCTTCCTAAACATCTGTTACCAGACACCTATATGCAGTACTAATTGCGGAGGGAAAACATTTATCTTTGCATCAAAGAGCACTTTCAAAACTCACTGGACCAATTTATATTTACAGGATCAGGAAGAAAAGGAAGCCTGGTAGTAATTACAGACAACACAAATCCTGGTTCTTTGCAAGTGCAGCTAACAGCTTAACCTTTGTGTTTTACATGGCTCTTCCAAAGTTATACCTCTTGTCTATGAAGATGAGATTGTGAAGTTGGTTTTCTTTTCAAACTTTTAAAGATTTTTTCAGTTTCAACAGCAGGCCCATGAGCTTCTCTACACTGCTGCTACTTGGGCAAAGATATACCTCTTTTCCTGAGAAATTAACATGTGTAGTATTGGGGAGAGATGTTTTTGTGTGTGGCTGCTGACTTATTGGACGAATCAGTTTTCTTTTACTGACACAAAGATCCATTTGTCCCTATCAACACTATTACCATAAAGTATCATGACTAAACCTAAAATAAACAGTATGTAGTCTGTTTACTCCAAGGTAAATTCCAACGAATTCAATAGGATTTACTCCTTTCTAAATTTTGTGCATGTCGCTTAAGATCAGATAATTAAAATAGTCTAATGTACCTTTTATTTCCTCTAGTAATTTCACAAGTTACACTTTCAAGGGCAACTTTGCCATTGTGAACACTGTAAAAATTAGTAATTAGATCTACAATTCCGTGCTCCCGAAGCTGGCTTAAAAAACCGGTAACATAAACGTACAGAAAATAATCATGACCGCTAAAATGGACCCTGCTGAAATAGAAGTCCTCTCCCTTCTTCCTGGAGTGCGGGTTAGCTGTTTACTTAACAATGATGAAATGCACTCTGTATGTGTTCAGAGACTTTATCACCAAATGCTGCTTTTTTATTTTCCGGGATTCAAACTTACAACTAAAAATAGGTTCCAAAATAACCCCTAAGCCACAGCAAAAAGCTGAACGACGACTGTCTTTCGTCCCTGGTGGCAGCAGCGACGCCGCCGCCGCCGCCGCCTCCTCCTCTCAGAAGTAAACGGACAGTCCACGTGATTAGGCCCGCACTGCGTGACTCTTTGCACGCTCCTCTCCATCAAGAACTACCCGGAGCCCAAACGAAAACTTGCTTTCCCAGCAAGCTGTGCGCATCCGAGCATGCGCTTAGTCCCCGAAAACTACAGCTCCCGGCGTGCCCGCCCGGACCACAATTCCCAGGGGGTACCAGGCGGCGCCTGCGCGGTGGCAGCTGGCGCTCGGGCCATTTAAATGTGTGTGAGGGAGACGGTGAAATGGCTGCGCAGGTCGCTGCAGTGCGCGCCGTGTCCCGGGGCGCGGAAGAGACGCCTTCGCTCCCACTTGGCGACCGGCCGGGCAGACCCAGGGGAGGGGGGAGGAAGCGGAAAGGCCCGCCGGGGGAGCTCGGAGGGTGCAAGAGGGCCAAGCTGAGCCAGCAGCCGCTCGTGGTGGGGCCCGCTCAGGCGGAGCCGCCGCCGCCGCTGCCGCCGGCCGCCGTCCCCGGCCTGTCGGCGGCGCCCTCCGTAGCGTCCACCGCAGCGGGGCTCTTCACTTTCTCCCCCCTCAGCCTCCCCGCGCAGGCCCCGCGCTGCGAGCGGCGGCATCACCACCGGCACCGGCACCGCCCGGACAGCGCCGACTGCGAGCCCGGCCGCTCCTCCGGGGGGAAGCTGCACAAGGGGAGGCGGGGAAGCTCCGGCGACGGCGCCGTCGGGCGGCCCAGCAAGCGAGGTGAGCGGCGGGGCTGGTAGGGGGCGGGCGCCCGTCGGTCCCCCTGGGTCGAGTCTCCCTTCTGGGTCGGGGTACTTGCCCGGCAGGTAGTCGCGCGCCCCACGCCCCTCGGTCTGTGGCGCCCCATGCCGGAGGTTAGCGACACCCCCCTGCTGCCTTTCAGCGCATCTGCCAGGTCAGGTTCCTGGAGGCCAGAGCGGGGGAAATGCATCGCTGTGCGTCGCTTGGCTATTAGATTCTACATGCTCAAATCCGCGGCGGGATAGTGGGCCCAGTCAAAGGCAGAGGTCGCTGCATTTGGTTCTGGCGGCGGAGGGTGCCCGTTCGAGCTGCCAGGTGGGGTGGCGGAGTTTGCTTCTTGTATACCTGTTGGAGGGCTTCACCTTCGTTTGTCAGTTGGCTAGCGACAGGCTGGCTTGCTAAGGCGCGCCTGGCCCTGTCAGAGTTCCTTCTTGCCTTTTAAATGCTTGTGCTTGTCATTCCTCAGCTGCATTTCTTCACTACGTATTTAAGTTAATCTCTTGCTTTCCTCCAGATGTTGCATAGTGATATGTTTAGTTAGCTGCCCCTTTTGTTAAGGGTTAAAGGGTGAGTTCATTCCCTCTTGACAGTGTCTTATCTTTATGCTTGCTCCTGATTTCAATTATGCAGTAGGATAGTAGCAGTGGGATTGCTCTATGCAGTGTGTTTCCTCAGTCTTGTGGAAATAGAACTTAAACAAAGATAAAAGTGAACTTTTTAAAAAGTGCTGGTGTGGCATAATGGTTAGAGTATGATCTGGGAGATCAGGGTTTGAATCCCACTCAGCCATGAAGCTCACTGGGTGACCTTGGGCTGATCATCATCTGTTAGCCTATGCTACCTCACAGGGTATGGAGGATGAAATGGGGAGGATGAGAACCATGTACACCACATTGAGCTCTTTGGAAGAAAAGCTGGTATGTAAAAAAACAACAACACACACACACACACTTAAGAAACATGGTTCTTAAGAGGACTGAACACTCATTAACCCAAGAAGTCCAACAAGTACATATATTGGTACAAAATGGCTGTTTTTGGACTAGTGTTAGTGGGGTAGGTGTCCAGAACATAATATTGCAATATTATTTTTACACTTACAAAAAGTCTTGATCTGAACATTTTTTTTTGATTCATTGAACAGTTTTTCTAGTTTTGCAACTTTTTAAAAAGTCAGTAGCTTTTAAAAAGTTTAATTAGGGATGCTGCATATTAAAGTATTACATGCTTGTTGGGAGCATAAACATGTTATTGTGCAGGCTTCTGAAACTTTCATGTGAGCACAACTGAGTCTTTTGGAATGCTTAAAGTGTATATATTTAATGTCTCTAACTCTTACAATATTTTTCCTTTTAAAAAAGAGATGAGTGGGTTTTTTAACTGCCCTGCTTCTAGATAGCTTGCCCTCTTTTAGACAGTTGGCTATTCTTCAGAAGTCTGTGGTACTAACAGTTGCATATCTAGTTTTGGAATTGCTTTAGTAGAAACTTTTGATCTCTTCAGTACATGTGATCTGCTTGTGACATGTTTGTGAGTATCTCTGAAAAATCCCTGCGTATCTAATAGAATAGTGGGGCCTAATGCTAGTAGTACAATTCTAGCGACTGAAGGTAGCCATGGTGCTGTATCACTTTAGGCAGAATTTGTTTAACATTCCTATACATGTTTACTCAGATGTATGATCCAGTTGTTCAGTAGGATTCACTTTTGTGCTTAGTATTGCAGTCTAAGGATAGCTACCAAATCTCAAACAGAAACTTGAGATTTCTAGTTTGGAATACAGCGTGGTAGTTACTAACCATATTATGACACTAATGACATATTGATAAATGAAACAGTAGCAGACCTATTATTATAGGACACTATAGTATTGTAGTGTAGTGTAATGATGACTTTTAACCTAGGCAGTTGTCAGCTATGCTGTGACATTTATTATAGACATGGAGGCAAAAACCTTCTTTGTTCTTTTTACTTGCTAATGAAGCAACACCATATTTAAGCATATAAGATTTGGATAAATGAACACTTCAACAGTAAGTCTGTTAAATATCACGATGGCAGAAGAACAATTTCACTTGATGCCTATCAGTGCTGGTATCAAGAAAATTTATTGTAGGCCTGTTCTTCAGGAGAATATTTGAGTGACCAAGATTCTTGCTATGTTAAGAACATATTATGAAGAAGATTTTGAAACTTGAAACACTTGTGTACAGTGAACAGTTAAAGAAAGTCAGTACTAATGTAAGGTAAGGCTGTTTCCATTTATTTTTCCTGTAGTGAACAGGATATAATCCACAAATTTTGCTTGCTGTATACTAGACTGAGAATATTTTAATTATTGCTCTCCTGTGATTTATTTAGTCGGACAAACCAATGTGGAATAACATCAGTAGTGAAATCCCACTTGTGGCTTGCAAGTAGTATTTGGGTAACTGTGTAAGTGCACAATTAGACCTCTTAGTTTATGTGTCAAAAGTAGCGGGGGGGGGGGGGAATGAAATTCATCACATTAGTTCCTTAGAACTCTGCTTAATGTGTTTAGAATTACCTTTCAGTGAAAAATTAGAATCCCTCATATTCACTGTGGTTAGAATGCACTTACTATGAAAAAGAAGCATTGTAATGCCTACTGAACTTAGTTGAAACTGTTATTCAGAGGACATTCTTCAGTGAAAAAGAGAGAGAAGAGCCTAATATTTTGCTCTATTGATGTGTGTTACTTAGGCCTTTGGCTGAAGAAAAACACTTCCACTTCCTTGATGACAGAGTTATATAATAAAACCTTTTTATTTTTGTACCATCACTTTGAATGCTACACACAGTCTCGCCTTTGTTTGCTAAAGATTTTTAAAGCACAGGCTCTTTTCATGCAAAGGTAATTGATCTGTAGTAGGGCTACCTTGTCCTAGTTCTGCATTTACTGATAATTATGGCTCATTCTATAATACATGGCAGCAAGCCCAAGTTGGGTGTCATGTACATTCAACAGTCCTGGCTCTTGTGTGTACCTTCATAACACACTACTTTTTATATAACCACTCAGAAACGCTTGTGGCCAATCGTAAGAATGACAAGAACTGGATTATACCAGAGGTGCAGATAGTTTCTCTTCTGAGAAGGCTAAGAAGCAGCTGTTCCTGAGCGAACAGCAGATGAAGTAGCTGGGTGCCAGAAATAATAGTGATTTCATGGCAGTACATAAGCCTTCCAAACCAATAGCTATAGTTAAAGAACATGGAAAAAGTGCTGTCAACTTCACTAGTGCAACCTTCTGTTACCTCAAAGACCAGAATATTCCCTGATGTAGGGTTTTATGAAAGTTTAGTCTTCTCTAATTTGGTGGAAATACGGTATATAGTTGGAAACCTTTTTGAGAACAGAAAAACCAGGACACTTATGTTAAGAATCAAGATGAAAGATGAGTCTGTATAGAATCCTTTCTCAAAGAGTTTGGGGTGTGGGTGTGTACCATTTATTTGTGGAATTCTAAGGTGGTGGACAGGGACACGGGTGGCGCTGTGGGTAAAACCTCAGTGCCTAGGACTTGCCGATCGCATGGTCGGCGGTTCGAATCCCCGCGGCGGGGTGCACTCCCGTCGTTCGGTCCCAGCGCCTGCCAACCTAGCAGTTCGAAAGCACCCCTGGGTGCAAGTAGATAAATAGGGACCGCTTACCAGCGGGAAGGTAAACGGTGTTCTGTGTGCTGTGCTGGCTCGCCAGATACAGCTTGTCACGCTGGCCACGTGACCCGGAAGTGTCTGCGGACAGCGCTGGCTCCCGGCCTATAGAGTGAGATGAGCGCACAACCCTAGAGTCTGTCAAGACTGGCCCGTACGGGCAGGGGTACCTTTACCTTTACCTTTTAAGGTGGTGGACCTTCTTGAGAGCAGAGGGAAGAAGAGTAGGCATGTATCAAAACTATTTGCTGTTACCTGATGCATTACAGTGGTACCTCGCAAGACGAATGCCTCGCAAGACAAAAAACTCGCTAGACGAAAGGTTTTTCCGTTTTCGATTTGCCTCGCAAGACGAATTTCCCCTATGGGCTTGCTTCGCAAGACGAAAACGTCTCGCGACTTTGTTTTCTTTGTCTAAAAACAAAGACATGTTTTGTTTATAAAGTTAATTTATTTTCCCTTCAATTTTTGAACTGCTCTTTACAGTATGTGTGACTTTAAAGAGCAGTTAATAAACTGTTGTTGTACCAAATTTGGCTTTGTTTGGACTTTTTTTGACCATAGGAACGCATTAATTGATTTTCAATGCATTCCTATGGGATTTCGTGCTTCGCAAGACGAAAAATTCGCTAGACGACAAAAATTGCGGAACGAATTAATTTCGTCTTGCGGGGTACCACTGTACTTGTAGATTACTTTTACACATAGTATGAGTCACCAGATGACCAATGAGCCACCAGATAAGGTTTCTACCATATAGTTGCCTAGTTCTGTATTACTAAAATGACAGTATAATTTTAAATGCAGTACAATGCTGAACATATTCCTGCCACACATTCTTACATGTAGTAAAAGTTCAGTAATTTACTAAATGGAGAGGTTTTCCTACATGGTTCCTTGGATGCCTATATTCATGCAACTTCATACAGTTTCCTGGAACTGGAAAAGCTTGGGCGCTATGGAATTGGTGTCTCCATGGAAGCCTGTACCAGTAGTTTGTAGTCAGTTACAGGCAGTAAAGCAGTAATGTATCAAGCACCCCTACACCTGGCTTTTTGTGATATGGGGAATAAATATATACTTATAAGATACTTGCCAAATATGGCAAACTTTGGCTGTGTATGAAATAGCTGCCATGAAGTTTGTAAAGATCAACACACTAGTGGAGTGTAGCTCAGTGGGTAGAACATATGCTTTGCATGCAAAAGGTTCCAGGTGCAAGCTCTGGCTTCTTCAAGGAGGGAATGTTCCCCGTCTGAAACCTTGAGGAGCTGCTACTAGTCGGTGTAGACAATATGGAGACCTGAATGGACCAATAGTTTGACTTTGTGTAAGGCAGATTCTAATGTCCCATCATCCTGTGACTTCAAATGCAATAGACAATATGTTCTATGGGACTAGTGAAATCCTAGATGTCTGGATTTCCTAAAACAAATAGTAACTTCTAGTAAGGTTGAAAAACTTTTCCAGTAATGTCAGAACAGTGTGTGAACACTTTTTGAACACTTTTTGAAAATGTCAGTAGTGGCTAAGTTGAACTGGTTTAAATGTAATGCTAAACCATAATGTAGTGCTACATGAATGAGTGACCATGAGTGAAGCATCAAGTTTATGTTCACCCTCCCCTCCTGCGAGACTAGGAAGACAATTTATGCTAAGTTTACTTTCAGTTTTAAATATTGGCATAGCATTATCTGCTAACATGGCTTACTACAAACAAATTGTTTGCCAGCTTCAAACCATGGACAGCACAGGAAGGGGTGGAGTGTGGGCTGAAAACTGTTCTGAAACACTTCAGCCTTGTTCACATATTGCTAAACATGGTTTAGTGTTATGGTGAATCAGTTAATTGTTCAATAAAGTTCCATTTAGGTTTTTTTAAAGCAATACTTCATTAATAATACATGACATACGAGCAGCTAAATCCAACCCACGGTGGCTTGAAAGTTAGTCCAATTTATTTAAATGAGCTTGCTTCTAAGTAGGATGTTTAAAATGGGATTTCAGTTGTGTAAGGCATAAGGCATCCTACTTAGAAGCAAACTCATTTAAATAAATAGGACCAACTTTCAAGCAACCATGGGATTTCAGTTGTGTAAGGCATAAGGCGAGACACAGGTGGCGCTGTGGTCTAAACCACAGAGCCTAGGGCTTGCCAATCAGAAGGTAGGCAGTTTGAATCCCCACGATGGGGTGAGCTCCCAGCTCCTGCTCACCTAGCAGTTTGAAAGCACGTCAAAGTGCAAGTAGATAAATAGGCACCGCTTCGGCGGGAAGGTAAATGGCATTTCCATGCACTGCTCTGGTTGGTAGAAGCAGCTTAGTCATGCTGGCCATATGACCCAGAAGCTGTCTGCGGACAAATGCCAGCTCCCTTGGCCTATAGAGCGAGATGAGCGTGCAACCCCAGAGTAATCCACGACTGGTCAGGGGTACCTTTACGTTTAAGGCATAAGGCATATCAGAGTCCTCCATTCTGTGCTAGCATTGGGAGAGCCCCACCAGTGATATTTAATGTGAAGTTTTCCATTGCTGTACTTTCTATAGAAAGCTTTCAGTTGCTAAAAATTCAGTTTGATAAGATTAGTAATGTTTTGTTAAAAACATTTGTATTTTCATTGTATTTTTTTGTGTGAGCGGCCCTTAGAGCATTTGAAGAAAGCTGGGGTAGAAAAGTAATAAATATATACAATGTCAGTCTGAGTAGTTTCAAAAGTGTAACTTTTTCAGGTGACTGTTTCTAGGATGCATGCATATAATTATGTCCACATTCAGATAACTCTTCAGATGTCCTATAATTAGTATGTTTTAATTTTTAGAAAAAAGGAAGGCATTAAAAACAAATTACTATAGGTTGTATCTAGTACTAGTGCTAATCCTACTTGGAGCAGACGTATTGAAATTAATCGACATTCCTAACTTAGGCCCATTAATTTCAGTGGGTCTACTATGAGTAGATCTTAGTTGGATATAATAGCTCAGTTGGTAGAGCACAAGATACTTAATTTCAGGGTTGTCGTTTGGGAAAAAAAAATCCTGCATTGCAGGGGGTTGGACTAGATCAGTGTTTCCCAACCTTGTGCCTCCAGCTGTTTTTGAACTACAACTCCCATCATCCCTGACTAGCAAGACCAGTGGCAAGGGATGATGGGAATTGTAGTCCAAAAACAGCTGGAGGCACAAGGTTGGGAAACACTGGACTAGATGACTCTCATGGTCTCTTCCAACTCTACAATTCTGTGATTTCTATTTCACCATTTTCCCCTCATAGAACTCAAAGTGGTATACATGGGTTTCCCATGTGGTCTTCTATCTAGACACTGATCAGACTCAGACATGTGTTGCTTCAGTATGGTAGTTGCCTCATGTGCAGTGCTAGAAATTCCTCAGGCACCAAGTGAGTTTTGTGACTGGTGTAGTGGTGTGGGTTCAGTTGTGACCATGTGGAGATCTTTGGATGCCAGGTTGGCAACTGACATCTCCGTTTGGCTTCACCCTCCAGCTTTCTTAAGCAGGTAAGCAGAAGGGCTTATTTATTGAATTTATATCTCATCTTTTTCTCCAAGGGGTACAAGGTTCACCCCCTCCTCAGTTAATCCCTACAATGACCCTGTCAGCTAAGTTAAGAGGCTGTGACTGGCCCAAGGTTACTCAGTGATCTTTATGACCAAGTGGAGATTTGAACCCTGATCTCCCAGGTCCAAGTCTCATGCTCTTACCACTACACCACACTGGCTTCCTAGAGTACTTCTGCTATGGGGCAGCTGCATAAATTAGGTAGGTAGATAATATGGAGAAAACAAAATGTAACTTACAGAATGATCTGAAATATTTTCCTTGAAGTTTGAATTTGTTTTATTCTGGATTGTTTTATTTGATTTTTAATGTGTTGTAAACTGCTTTGAGATTTTTTCTTTGAAATATAAAGCAGAATAGAAATGAAATGAATAAAAATAATAAAAAATATTCATCTCTCCCCCCATGGTGCCTAGACATTCCATTTTGTTGACTTTAGCCAAGGTTTAAGGTGCCCTTTGATGCCTAGCTTATGTGGGTAAAACCTCAGCGCCTAGGACTTGCCGATCGCATGGTCGGCGGTTCGAATCCCCGCAGCGGGGTGCGCTCCCGTCGTTTGGTCCCAGTGCCTGCCAACCTAACAGTTTGAAAGCACCCCCGGGTGCAAGTAGATAAATAGGGACCGCTTATCAGCGTGAAGGTAAACGGTGTTCCGTGTGCTGCGCTGGCTCGCCAAATGCAGCTTGTCACGCTGGCCACGTGACCCTGAAGTGTCTGCGGACAGTGCTGGCTCTCGGCCTATAGAGTGAGATGAGTGCACAACCCAAGAGTCTGGCAAGACTGGCCCGTACGGGCAGGGGTACCTTTACCTTTATATACCTTGAGTTTCTAACACTGTCAGTGAGGCTATACATTTAATGGGGATAGGTGTGTTTATAGGTTGGAAAAGTGTTAGATGCATGCTTAAACCTAAGGAACATAATACAGCCTTAGGTTTTTTTGTTTTTTAAATTGTTTTTGCATTTTACAACATTAACCATCTCCCCAACCAAACATGTGAGATAGTGGAATAATGGGTGACCAATGCACATGGTTCATGACATTCCAGGTTTTACAATATATAAAATAAAAACCAATAGTCATCTATAACAGCCAATGAAGTCTAAATTCATTAGGGAGTGCACAGATAGTTTTTCTTCCTATATGCATAAAAATGTAAAGCTGTCTGGAGAGAGTTAAACCATAAGCTTGGGTTTGAATGACGTGTCAATTCAGACTGTGATGTAGTTTAGTGCAGCAGCAGAATGAATGACCAGCGGAGAGGAGCAAAGCAGCTACAGCCTCCTTCCCAGGGCCTGCATATTTGGTGGTTTGTGCTATAGTTTAGTTTAGTGCTATTTGTGAACCAAGCCTTAGTGCTTGGTCCTCACAGGAATCCTGTAGTCAGACAGTAAGGGTAATTTATGTACTGAGCATAATGCCAAGACCATTACGAACATGGGCACACTTGTAAATCAGCCACACAATAGCTTTGTTTGCAAATAACTACCATGTGAAGCTATGGTTTGCAGTTCCCTTCTAAGCCAATAATTGTTTTTAAAATACAGTATGTTGGTGTTACGTTGGAATCCAACAGCCTTGATTAAGTTGCAGGGGCTTGTGGCAAGAGCTGATGAAAAACAAACTGAATTCTGGAGAAACAAGACATGGCTTGTGCATGAGATGATATGTTGAACAAACCATAGGTTGGCACTATGTATGAATGCAGCCAATAAGTCCACACACATGGTAATCACAGTCTGAAATAAGTAAAAAAGCATTTATTTACATTTTTTCTGAAAATCCTTTTTTCTAGGGATGATTTTGACTTGCTATGTTCAACTGGTAGTTAACAAATCCTAGTAAAAGAATCCACTGGTAAAATAGGTCAGGTTTTGTGGAAAGCTTCCTATTGATAACTATTGAAGCTTACCATCAAAGGTGAAACTTGGGGATGAAGCAAAGCACAGAGAAAATTCAGCCTACACTGTGTAGCTTCAGCAAGCTGGCATGGCTTACTGCTGGTGAAAGGGGCCAGAGACAGTCTAATTTGATGATACATTGGTGCTGATGTAGTTGGGAGTAGCAAATAAGTAGAATGCAGGTTCTGAGTCTGCATGAGATCCAGAATCTCGGCATCTCTTGTCTTAATTGCATGGGCCCTAGGATATTGCTGGGCTCCAACCTCCATCAACAATTACCATTGGCCTTGCTGGTGGTGGTCACAGGACTTGGAAGCCAACAACAATTGGACAGCTACATGAATACTTTCAGAAATAGTGCCACTCAGTGCTTCTGAGTTCCATCCTGAGCCATTGTCTCTGTGACTTTAAAACATGGGAGTCTGCCAGTTGCTAGTCAGCTTCACTGATCAATGCTGATACAAAAATATCTACCTGGATAAGCCACTACTTTTGATACCTTTTGTGTGGACCAGATGGGCTTTGAAATTGTTGAGGTTTGCTGTATACCCAAAGGCTATAATTTCAGTAGGCATCTTGAAACTTACTAGAATGATTAAAGGTAAAGGTAAAGGTACCCCTGCCCGTACGGGCCAGTCTTGACAGACTCTGGGGTTGTGCGCCCATCTCACTTAAGAGGCCGGGGGCCAGCGCTGTTCGAAGACACTTCCGGGTCACGTGGCCAGCGTGACAAGCTGCATCTGGCGAGCCAGCGCAGCACACAGAACGCCGTTTACCTTCCCGCTGGTAAGCGGTCCCTATTTATCTACTTGCACCCGAAGGTGCTTTCGAACTGCTAGGTTGGCAGGCGCTGGGACCGAACGATGGGAGCGCACCCCGCCGCGGGGATTCGAACCGCCAACCTTTCGATCGGCAAGTCCTAGGCGCTGAGGCTTTAACCCACAGCGCCACCCGCGTCCCACTAGAATGATTAGTTCACATTAATATCTAGATACAATCGCTTGTTAGCCATTTTTGCTATTAATTCTTATGATAGCACTGTACAGTACATTTCACTTTAATATAAAATATCCAAGGAGAGAGCTTAAGACTTAAAATTCTGCAATATGATGGTCTGCCTCAATTTTTAATACCTTAATTTTTCATATCTCTTGGTGGGGTAGGGGACTTCTCAATCCATTGCTGCTCAGTTGTTTAAATCTTCAGATGTCTGAATCCTAGATATTTGATCCCTTGGGTGCAGTATGATACTGTCAGTATATTTTGCTTGCTCAATTTTGTTGAAAATCCATCAGGTTACTCCCCCCCCCCAAAAAAAAAAATTGAGGTTTTTTTCCTAATTGGTATCACTTTTCTGGATCTCTTCTTTATAATTGTCTATTATATTGCAACATGTTACTTTACAAACAGTAACACCAACAAAGTAACATTACAGAGCCTTCCTCTTAAAGCAGAATAGCCTTTTGAAGGGTCTTTAAAATGCTCATTCAGCTATGAAGCATGATTTGATTTTTTTGTTGTTGTTGTTATAAGGATCCAGAATAAGCAATTTATAGGTGTGTTACAAAATAAGACATTGTTAGCTGCTGGGGCATTAAGTTGTTGGAGTATATAATTATGGCATCCTTTTTACTCAGCATTTCTGAAACCTGTCATAGCAACTTATTGAGCTTTGATCTCAGCGAGATGAATTCAGGAGGCTATTTGAGTGGTACTTGCTGTATTCAGGGACTCATTGTGATTGATGATAAATCATTCTGACTTAAGGCAGTGCAACAAATAATCAGTGGTGCCTAAAATAACTATTGTAGTTGTGTATGGTGTCTTCCTTGGTTGTGCTGGCGCTCTATATTCCCTAGCTGCTTCCTCTTGCTTACTTGCTCTCTTTCTGTCTAGCAGCTTCTCCAAATGAATCTGCACGCACACTGCACAGGGATTTGGGAATTTTATTTATTTATGAATTGACTTCAATATGCGTCAAGGCAATTTACAAACATATCACAAAAAAAGAAAAAATACTGTTTTTTTTTAAAGTACAAAAATAATTGATAGGTATAAAAACAATACAAAATGAACATCCAAGGCAGAGACTTTCTCATCCAGCTGGAAAAGCCTATTGAAAAATAGGAATAGTGGGTACCTGTCATATCTACAGGAATGAGGTTCCACAAATCAGGAGCAGCCATAAGGAAAGCCCTGCTCTCGGTTGCTGTGGAGCAAACGTCTAATATTTTGGGAACTGTGGGGGAAACTCTTCCACAGAATTCAGTGACTTACTGATTGTATAAAGGATAAGATGATTTCTAAAGTAAATTGGTCCTGAGTAGTATAGGGCCTTTTATGTTAGTACCAGTACCTTGAACTTGGTGTGGTATCAGGCAGCCACTTCAAATCATGTAAATAAAGTAGCGGTGTGTTATGCTGGTGGTAGTTTGCCCCCTCAAGCAACCTTGCTACTGTGATCTACATTAGCTGCACTCAGGGGTGCCCAAACCTTTTTGAAAGAGGGCCAGATTTGATGAAGTGAGCATGAGCTTTTTTTAGGATTGAAGTAAGTTGTTGAGCGTTTTTTAAAGATTTTACCCCAGGAGATAAACTGCCACAGGAGCTGGATTAAACCGACCAGCGGGGCGCATTTAAGCCCAATTAAGCTTTAGACCAACTTCAAGTACCGTATTTTTCGTGCCATAAGGGGGGGGGGGGATTCAAGAAAAAAAATTTATTTAAAGGGAGTGCTGAGCAGAGCCTGTATGCATCCCAGGCTCTTCTCAGCGCTCGCTTTTATGAGCCGCGTGGAGCCTGTGTGCGGCGCTTGCAGGCTTTTCCCTGAGGAGGGAGAAGGGAAAAGCCCCCAAGAGCCACACACACACTCTGCGCGGCTCTTTAAAGGGAGTACGGCTCTTGGGGGCTTTTGCGGGAGGTAGGGAAAGTGAGAGAGCCTTGCTCTGTCCCTTCCCCCACCTCCCGCAAAAGCCAAGGATAGCCACGCAAAGCCTCCCCAGGGCTTGTGGGGCTGGCAGGGGAAGCCTGGGTTTCCCCCACCCCCAGCCCCAAAGAGCAGGTCGGGGCTGGCGGGGGAAGCCTGCTCCCCCCCAGCCCCAGGGACCACACATTTGCTCCATAAGACATACAGACATTTCCCCTTAGATTTTAAGAGGAAAAAAGTGTGTCTTATGGAGTGAAAAATACGGCATATCCCCACATATGCTATTCCAATCTAATGACAACCACAGTTGTCTTACCAGCCGAAGCTGATAAACACGAACTTCTATTCACAGGTGACAGTTGTGGCACTAGTGACAGAGCTAGAACTAGGAACACCCCCAAAGCATGCACTTGCTCCTTCAGGGAAACGTGACCCAATCCAGAGCAGGAACTTACCCGCTCCTGGGGCTCAGGAACCACTCTCCTGTAGAGCCTCCATCTTGCCAGGATTTGGACTTAGTTCTCATCTAGCCCACCATTGCATCCAAGGCCTGCTCAGCCATTCTCAGTTCAGGTACTACGGAGAAATAGTTTGGTATCATCAGTATACTGGTGACACCTCGATCCTAATGACTGCTCCCAGAAGCTTCATAAAGACATTAAATAACATTGGAGACAATGCCCTGCAGCAAGAACAAGGGGGTGAGAAGAATTCATCTAATGGCATCTTCTGGAACTGTGCCAGGATATTAGATCAGGACCATTGCCGAACAGTTCCCTGATACCCATCTCCCATAAATGCTATGCTTAATAATGTCAAAAGCTGCTGGGGGATTGAACACTAGCAGCAGAGTCATGGCTTCCCTGTCCTCTTGATTAGGGTAATTAATGAAGACTTCCAAAACTGATTCAGTCCCAAACCTGGGCTCCGGATTAGAATGGGTTTAGGTAATCTGTTTTCTCCAAGAATTCTGCAGTTGCACTGCTACAACTCTTTCAAGCGCCTTGGCAAAAAAGCGGATGTTTGCAACTGAACAGTAGTTGTTGAATGCCATTCAGGCCAGGTTGGTTTTTTTCTAGAGTGGCCATACCACGATCTATGCAGGATTGCCAACTTTTGCCACTAGAAAATTCCCCAGAGTGATCATATCCTCTAACTGGCATAGGTAGTATTTTGTGCATATGAATTAACTTGTAGTATCTGGCTTGCCACACTGCTTTTCATTATTGGTGCCAATTGCTTGCATGCATTCATAGTTTCTGTTGGTGGCACATATGATCATATCGCCTGTGAGGCCACACCACTGGCTTTTTCCTCCCCATTAATGCACAGGAATTTCCCCATTCGTATAGTATAGTACTGTATAGTACTGTATAGTGGTACCTCGGGTTACATACGCTTCAGGTTACAGACTCCGCTAACCCAGAAATAGTACCTCAGGTTAAGAACTTTGCTTCAGGATGAGAATAGAAATCATGCTCTGGCGGTGCGGCAGCAGCAGGAGGCCCCATTAGCTAAAGTGGTGCTTCAGGTTAAGAACAGTTTCAGGTTAAGAACGGACCTCCAGAACGAATTAAGTACTTAACCCGAGGTACCACTGTATAGTATAGTACTGGAGGGTGTGTAAACTAAATTTCCCAGGATCATTCCATCCCATTGAGAATATGATGCATGATCCTATAGATGTCTGTTTACACAGAAGTAACAGCCATTAAATTATTCAGGCTTACTTTAGTGTACATAGGATTGTAGCATTGGTTTTATAGGTCTTATATTCTAGTAATTGGATGTTGGATTGCCACCTGGATTCACCTAATATTCTCTGGATTGTGTTCCATTTTCAAATTATGTTTATTTAAAGAACAGGATTATGAGTACCTGTCTCTTAAGGTCCAAACTAGACATGACAAGAGGTGTCTTATCTATCTTGGCAGTAAGCTCCTAATGTAGCCGCAACAGTCTATTCCTAACCACTTCTGCTCAACAATATGCCCCTTTGTAATAAACTAGACTTAATTTTAAGTAAATACATTTAGGACTGCAGCCTAAGGCTCTGATTGTCTCTCCCACAAACTTTCTAGATACTGTAACAAATATTTTCTAGATATTGTAACAATATTTTTTTGATAATTATAAAAATTATAAAAATTTGGCAATATAAGTATTAAGGGACATGCCAAGTGAAGCCGGAAGAGCTTTCCACAGTTGAGATGTCACCACTTATTAATCTCTTTCTCATGTAGCCCACCATGCCCCAGATATGGGGGCCATGGGCATAGCCATGATTTTTTTTGGGGGGGGCAGGCCTTTTGTTGGGGGGGGGCAGAACCTCAGTTTACTATGTATTTTTATTGAATTTTATTGATTTGGGGAGGGACAGCTGCCCCTCCCTGCCCCCCGGCTACGCCTATGATGGGGGCACCCAAAGAAGGGTCCTTGTTTAAGATCTCTCTCTGTGTAGCCCCTAAGGTATAATAATAATAAAAATATATTATTTGTACCCTGCCCATCTGGCTGGGTTTCCCCAGCCACTCTGGGCGGCTTCCAACAAAGATTAAAAATATATCAAAATATCACACATTAAAAACTTCCCTAAACAGGGCTGTCTTCTAAATGTCAGATAGTTGTTTATCGCTTTGACATCTGATGGGAGGGCGTTCCACAGGGCGGGCGCCACTACCGAGAAGGCCCTCTGCCTGGTTCCCTGAAGCTTTGCTTCTCGCAGTGAGGGAACCGCCAGAAGGCCCTCGGTGCTGGACCTCAGTGTCCAGGCAGAACGATGGGGGTGGAGACGCTCCTTCAGGTATCCCGATCCCAGGCTGTGAAGTGAGTTAAATGGCAAATCCATTACTTTTAATTGAGTCCACCACACTGCAATAAACAATAAGCTAACCTGGAGACTGCCAGGAGCCATTGTGCTTAATTAATTGTTTACTGTAATGCTTAGTTCTGGGTTTGCTGGTCATAGGAGGGATGAGATGCTATATAAAGTACTGAAGCACTACCCCCAGGCACTAGAAATCTTTTAGCACCACTCTACATTTTTGTGTGGGACGCGGGTGGCGCTGTGGGTAAAAGCCTCAGCGCCTAGGGCTTGCCGATCGAAAGGTCGGCGGTTCGAATCCCCGCGCGGGGTGCGCTCCCGTTGCTCGGTCCCAGCGCCTGCCAACCTAGCAGTTTGAAAGCACCCCCGGGTGCAAGTAGATAAATAGGGACCGCTTACTAGCGGGAAGGTAAACGGCGTTTCCGTGTGTGGCTGTGGCTCGCCAGAGCAGCGATGTCACGCTGGCCACGTGACCCGGAAGTGTCTGCGGACAGTGCTGGCCCCCGGCCGCTTGAGTGAGATGGGCGCACAACCCTAGAGTCTGTCAAGACTGGCCCGTACGGGCAGGGGTACCTTTACCTTTTTTTACCTTTTTGTGAGCTCCCGTTGCTCGGTCCCTGCTCCTGCCAACCTAGCAGTTTGAAAGCACGTCAAAAAGTGCAAGTAGATAAATACTCCGGCGGGAAGGTAAACGCCATTTCTGTGTGCTGCTCTGGTTTGCCAGAAGTGGCTTAGTCATGCTGGCCACATGACCTGGAAGCTGTACGCCGGCTCCCTCAGCCAATAAAGCGAGATGAGCGCTGCAACCCCAGAGTCAGTCACAACTGGACCTAATGGTCAGGTGTCCCTTTACCTTTACCTTTTGAAAGTTTACCAGTAATTGCTCATCACTTCTCAAGCTCAGCTTATTTTATCTGAATTTTCCATTATAGAACAGGCATAGGCAAACTCGGCCCTCCAAATGTTTTGGGAGACAATTCCCATCATCCCTGACTACTGGTCCTGTTAGCTAGGGATTGTGGGAGTTGTAGTCCCAGAACATCTGGAGGGCCGAGTTTGCCTATGCCTGTTATAGAATTACAGCATCAAAACAGCCCTGCTCACAATTCTCAAATAGGCTTGACATACTACTGTATAACTAACAGATAAATGTGTAAACAAATCCTTCTTGAACTGCTATGTGTTGTATAAATCACATACAGGAGCACTTAATAATGCAGAAAGTAGCTCATTTTTTTCTGTAAACCTACTGTCTTGATTTTCAAAGGTAAAGCAATGCAGTAACTCCCCCCCCCAAACTTACTGAAAATCTTTTCAGAGGTTAGTCTATTCCAGCCAAAAAAGTCTCACAGTACCTTACACTTAGGACATATTAAGTTTGCTAGTCTTGAAGGTGTCATAATATGTTCTCTTTCTGAGACCCAAATTCCCAACCTGATATATCCAAGCACTGAAAACTGTGAAGATTTTCACACTGAGTGTCCGGGAGGTGGGTCAGGGCTTTTCTTCCTAATGTTCTTGACTATTTTTATGGTGCAACAATAGAATTCTAATTTTCTTATTATTTCTAGAAAGCCGAGATGAAAATGGCAAGACCCAGAGAGCTGACAGTCTTATTGTAAAGAAAATAAAGAAAAAGAAGAAAAAGAAACACAGAGAAGATATGAGGGGGAGGCATCTGAAAATGTATAATAAAGAAGTGCAGACTGTGTGTGCTGGTCTTACCCGTATCAACAAAGAGATTTTGACTCCAGGGGAGAGTGATAACTTGGAAGAAAATAAGGAATCTTTTAGGTACCTAAAAGATGAGCAGCTGTGTCAGTTGAATTTGGGCATGCAGGAATATAGGATACCCCAGGGGGTGCAGTCTCCATTTACTACACACCAGGAGCATTCTGTTCGCAGCAGCTTCTTAAAAACAGGCACTAAATTTAGTAACTTTATTCATGAAGAGCGTCAGTCAAATGGAGGAGCTCTGGTTCTTCATGCCTACATGGATGAACTCTCATTTTTGTCTCCAGTGGAGATGGAGAGATTTGCAGAAGAGTTTCTTGCTTTGACATTCAGTGAAAATGAGAAAAATGCAGCATACTATGCTCTAGCTATAGTTCATGGGGCAGCTGCCTACTTGCCAGACTTCTTGGATTACTTTGCTTTTAATTTTCCTAACACTCCAGTCAAAATGGAAATCCTTGGCAAGAAGGATATTGAAACAACAACCATTTCAAACTTTCATGCTCAGGTAAGAGATGTCATCCTAAAGACCCAAGAGTATTGGAAACTAAGCATATCATTCACCTGAGAAACTCACAAAGGAGCGCTAGGGCAGAAACACGAACCAAAATCTAGACAATTCTGTCAGCTACTGTCTTCCAACTACCTTTCCTTCAATAACAAACCTATAACTTTGTCTGTATATAGGATGATAGTCCCTGCAATTTAAAGCCATGTAGATTTTGTGCTATCTAGGCTGCTTCTGAATGCCTTCCCACTCCAACTAGTACACAGCCTTTTTGAACCATAGTTTCCTACTTTCCCATTTCCAGCCTGTCATTGAACAAACATGAGTTATTATTATTATTGAGAATATTTCAATTGAACAAAATACACTGGAAATAATAATAAAAAAGAAGTAAAGGTGGGTGAACATATATTATATCACTATATATTCAAGCAGCTATAACTCCATACAGTGGTGCCCCGCAAGACGAATGCCTCGCAAGACGAAAAACCCGCTAGACAAAAGGGTTTTCCGTTTTTGAGTTGCTTCGCAAGACGAAAACGAGTCTTGCGATTTTTCCCCGCTCCCCCCCTTTTTCTAAGCCGCTAAGCCGCTAATAGCCTTTTAGCCGCTAAGCCGCTAAGCCTTTAATAGCCGCTAAACCGCTAATAGTGCTAAGCCGCTAATAGGGTTGCTTCACAAGACGAAAAAACCGCTAGACAAAGAGACTCGCAGAACGGATTATTTTCGTCTTGCGAGGCACCACTGTATATGCTTGTCTAGTATATAGGTATATAAATGTTATAATTATTTTATAAACACGTTCCAAATATCTTTATACTTGTCCATACAAAGTCTATAACTATAACTATAACTATAAGCAATCCATAAGTTGCAAGTGTTGCCATATCCTTAATCCATTGACTAAAAGAGGCCATAGATTTATCCTTCCAGTGCATCAGTATCAGTCTCTTGGCCATAGTAAGGGCGAGAGATGCAGGTGGCACTGTGGTCTAAACCACTGAGCCTTTTGGCTTGCTGGTTGGAAGGTTGGCAGTTCCAATCTGCATGACGGTGGTGTGCTCCTGTTGCTCTGTTCAAAAGCATACTAGTGTAAGTAGATAAATAGGTACTGCTGCAGCGGGAAGGTACATGGTGTTTCTGTGCATTCTGGCTTCTGTCACGGTGTTCCGTTGCACCAGAAGTTCCGTTGCACCAGAAGTCATGCTGGTGCCACGACCTGGAAAGCTGTTTGTGGACAAATGCTGGCTTCCTCGGCCTGAAGCAAGTTGAGTGCCGCACCCCGTAGTCACCTTTGACTGGACTTGACTGTCCAGGGATCCTTTACCTTTTTAGTAAGGGCACAAAAAATCCATTTATATTGTCTACTTGTCAAATTTCATATAGTAGGTACATAATTCAATAGAATATTTACCTCTGAAAATTCTAACCAATTCTGCACAGTCATGTTTATACAATCCAATACTTTCTCTGAAAACTTAGTAAGTCATTGTCAATGTGTTTTAAAGAAGCATTATGTTTATTACATATCAAACAACATGCTGGTTTAGACAGTCTTTTTCTATATAAACACAATGGAGTCCAGTAGATTGTAAACATTTTCTGTTGCATAAGTTATCATTTCAGATCCATAGACACCTTTACTAAGGAAGCTGAAACACTTTCCCACTATCTAGGTAATACAGGAACATCCAATTCTTTGTTCCACTCATTTTTTAAAATCTGTGTTTCGAATTGATTCATTGATAGCAAATACAGTGGTGCCCCGCAAGACGAATGCCTCGCAAGACGGAAAACCCGCTAGACGAAAGGGTTTTCCGTTTTGGAGGTTCTTCACAAAACGAATTTCCTATGTGCTTGCTTCGCAAGACGAAAATGTCTTGCGAGTTCCTGCAGGGTTTTTCCCCCTCCCCCCCTTTCCCCCAAGCCGCTAAGCCACTTATCAGCTGATCCTCTAAGCCGCTAAACAGCTGATCTGCTAAGCCGCTTAACAGCTGATCGCTAAGCCGCTAAACAGCTGATCGCTAAGCCGCTTAACAGCTGATCGCTAAGACGCTTATCAGCTGATCTGCTAAGCCACTTAACAGCTGATCCGCTAAGCCGCTTATCAGCTGATCCGCTAAGCCCGCTAAGCCGCTAATAGCGCTAAGCTGCTAATGGGCTTGCTTCGCAAGACGAAAAAACCGCAAGACGAAGAGACTCGCGGAACGGATTCTTTTCCTCTTGCGAGGCACCACTGTATCTATAAAAAGTACTTGCAGGCTTTTTAGTTTCAAAGTATTTGATCAGTTCTAATATCTCTGGTATCTCAGAAGCTGTAAAAGCTGCTGGTCCAAACCATGTGTTGCAGCTGCAAATATTTCCATTGGGCTGATAGAGTTGTCTCTTAAAAGAATGTGTAAAATTCATCTTTTTCATCTGTCAGTTGGTTCAAAGTCAGTATGCTTGCTTCTGTGCAATTTTTCCATATTACCATCTTTCCCTCAATTTTTAAAATAGGGTTTCCCCACAAAGTCAATTTAGCCATGAGTAAATTGATCAATTTTATTTTTATTAGACATTATATTCCATATTTTTCTAACTGACATAATTGTTTTGAGAGACTCCCTAGCTCTAATGTACTTTGATCCTAATGCTATATATGTATATTCTAAAATTGCCCAAGTCAGAAAATTATTATTATGGGAGCTGTAGTTCAGCAGCATATGAAGCGCCACAGGTTAACCAGCTCTGTTCTGACATTTCATTGGTTTCAGTGGAAAGTGCATATTGATCTTTTGGCACTGAAACATACAGGTTTTTAAAGTGCTTTCTAGACTGTCCAATTGCAATTGAGACAACAGGTGTTCTGGGGGGACGGACATGTGTCCCCAAATTTTCATGCTCTTTTAGGTGTGCTGGTCTAAAAGGCATGTGATATGGACCTATTTTGAACTGTCAGAAGAAGGTTTTTAGCTCAACACTAATTTTTTTTACTTTGTAACTCAGTTAAATAAACTTGTTCAAATTTCTGCAAATGCAATTAAGAAAAAGGAACAATAGGTGCATTTACTGCTATTGTTGCTGTGTGTGAACATCCATCCTGTACTGGTCATTTATTGTCCACAGCCTTGTTCAGCATCATCCAACTTCCATGTGTTCCTTCCAACAGTTCCTTCCACACTAGTACGTTTCTTGGCTTGGCTTCAAGGTTTCTCTTCCCTTTCTGAAGCTATAACCTTGGTAATATAGGTCTTAGCCTAAGTCTACGCCCTCTTAGGCTAGTCTAGAAGGATGTTTGCCAAGTACAGTGGTACCTCTGGATGCGAACGGGATCCGTTCCGGAGCCCTGTTCGCATCCTGAGCAGAACGCAACCCGCGTCTGCGCAGGTCACGATTCGCCGCTTCTGTGCATTTGTGTGACGTCATTTTGAGCGTCTGCGCCAGCGGTGAAATCCGGAAGTAACCCATTCAGTTACTTCCGGGTCGCCGGGGGACGCAACCTGAAAAGATTTAACCTGAAGCTACTTTAACCTGAGGTATGACTGTAAAGTTTTTTATTGCAGTCAATATCTTCTCTGCAAGTTTCTTGTTTTGTTTTTTTTCAAATGAAAGCTGATGTTCAGGACATTACTTAAGTATCTTGGAATTCCAGATCAGCCTCATTCGGTGGTAGGATTCCTCTACTTGCTTTAAGCTTGCCTTTTGTTTTGTTGGTTGTACACTGCCTCTGTGACTGTCTGATAAAGAATGATTAATGAACATTTAATTAAAAAAATTTTTTTTAATACTACTTGCACTCTGGTATCAATATCAGAATACAGAATGTTCAGTCTTGAGATCAATTGTGAAGGGTACATAGATGGTTAAATTATCCCTATGGGCAAAACACATGCTTGTATGCAGGGGAAAGATCCATTCTTTATTATTGCCTTTGTTCTGGAATAAACTTCAGTTAAAATGTGCATGTTTCCTTCACAACAGGTGAAAAATGTATGCGCATTTTATTTAAACATTTGAACCCAAGTGCAAAATATTACCGTATTTGCCTGAATATAAGCCTCACTTTTTCCCAAATTCCAACCATGAAAAGTTAAAGTGCGGCTTAAATTTGCGACCTTACAAAAACTGGCTTTTACGATATCGCTGCTAAAACAGTCATATGGTAAAACAGAACAGGTGTGAGTGCCTGTGGAATTTTAAGGGAGCGGCTTATATTCAGGTATTGTCTTTTTCTTCTCCCCCCCCCTTGAATTTTAAAAGTGTGGCTTATATTCAGGTGCGGCTCATATTTGGGCCAATATGGTATGTAATGCATCCCTTCCAACTCTATGATTCTGTAATTCTATATGCTTCTGAATGAAATCCAGTTTAGAGTTCAGAGCTGCTTAAATGCCACTCTGAAGGTGTAAGGGCATTGAGCTTTCACACAGATTCTTCCTTCCTTTCCCCTCTACTATACATAGTTAGAACAGCATACCTTTGGTGTTTACAATGAACTGTTAATTTACTCTACATAAAAATCTTCGGAAGATGGTGGCAGAAGAATCCATAGCGGGGAAACTTTGCAATGTGGAGGTGTCTGGAGTGGACCTCCCTTTCTGCTCGTGGTGGCGGTGGGGAGGAGACAGCAGGGGAATTCCACAATAGCCTGTACACCGAGATGCATAGGATTGCTCCCAAAGTAGCTTAAATGTTTATTTACTGCTATGCTTCATCAACCTTGTCTCTTATGATGCCAATTGGGTAGCTATCTTTCTCCATCACAGGTAAATTTAAGAAAGCCACTTTTTAGTATTTGGATACACAATTACTACTACTACTACTACTACTACTACTACTACTACTACTAAATATGTTTCCTTGACAAGAGATGACTTTAGGAAATTATTTGCTTATATGGCTTACACTAGTTTTCCACTTAGAATCCTTTTTGTTACAACATTTTGGGTGAAATACAAAAACTTGGATGTACAGATGTGTTTCAACTTTTGTTTCCTTTTCGGTATTGTTCAGGGTGGTATAATGTCAGTTCAGGGCACCTGCCTAATCAACTTGTTTTGATACCTACCAGGGGAATTTTTTCTTCAGTTCTTCTCCATTTGATTGTCACCTTTAGTTCAAATTGTTTGCATTCTTTAAGACTGTCCACGGTTCTTCAGTTTTCTCTAGATGTTTTGGTGGTTCCCTCTTGCAGGGTGGTAATGGCTCTTCCCTGCAGATGAATGCTGTATGATCTATGCTCAGAAGGGCCCAACCTGCTTTGTAACCAATTGCCTACAAAAAGAAGAAATTCACTCGCACATCCAAGTGTTTATTTCTTCACTATATTCAGTCAATTCCAGTACTCATTTAGACTTCACAATAACATAGTACACTATATCAAGTATATGCTATGGTATGGAGTAAAAACACATTTTTGCTTTATTTGTACAGGTCAGTCGAACATACTGCTGTGGAACCTACAGAGCAGGTCCGATGAGGCAGATCAGTCTTGTTGGAGCAGTAGATGAAGAAGTTGGAGACTATTTCCCAGAATTTCTTGATATGTTGGAAGAATCTCCATTTCTTCGTGTAAGAATTAACTTTATTGCATATGAGAACCTGTAACATATTATTAATCACAGAATGGTTAAGCATAATAATGAATACATGAGTCTGCCTACTACAGGACCGGGGAACTTTCCTCAGCCTGAGGCATTCCATAATGGGGCTTCTTTTGTGGGGAGGGGGTGTATATGACAGCGGTGGACATGGCCGGGGGTGAAAGGATGTGGTTCCTATCTTTTGTACAGTAGGCTTCATTCCGTGTATCAAAATTCAGAGTTGTTTTACCCCCACAAATCCAACTAAGCAAGAGATGTTACCACAGCCCAATAACACATTCTAACCAGGCAAGATCATTTGAGGAGGACTCAAAGCAGAGCTGGTGAAGGTATGTCTTGCATTCAGTCCCCACGCCTGAGGTTTCCCACTCCACCCCACTGTTTTCACATGACTGAGTGGAATATATATGACATATTTTGTGTATATATGATTATATCCATGTAGTATAATCCTGGTTTTATAAACACATCTCTCTCTCTCTGTGTGTAGGGTTCTTTTCAATAAGGAAGCTGTGCCTCTCTTCAGTAGCATTTTGTCTTGCTGACCACCTGATTTGGATTTCTTTTGCTTTATACAGATGACTTTACCTTGGGGTACTCTTTCTAGCCTCAGACTTCAATGCAGGTCACAAAGTGATGATGGCCCCATAATGTGGGTAAGACCAGGAGAACAGATGATCCCAACAGCTGATATGCCAAAGTCACCATTCAAACGGCGGAGGTAATACTCCTTAAATTTATTTTACAGGAAAGTTTTAATGCTTGCCGTACAGTTGAGTTCACAAAACTCTTTACTGATTCTGATCTCTCAGCTGATCGTATAATTAGTACCAGCTTTTCCCATACTGAAATTTAACTATGCACTGCAGAATGTAGTAATGTTCTTTTCTCTTAGTCACCTCAGTGCCATGTATTCTTAACTCCTTCAGGCAGGGACTTGCCTCTGTTTGGTAAAATGCCATGTATACTGATGGTGCCATTGTTTTGAAGTTCAAACTGTATACATTGCAGAGTATGTGGAGCTTTTAAAAACCTTTTCTTCCTCCAGGAAATGGGTAGCAGTATATTCCAGCTTAAGCGCCTAAGTACAAATTATGACATGTAATGTCCCTTAATAGCAATACAGCTGGACACACCAGCATAATATTTGTGTAGAGGTAGAGCATTACAATTCTATATCTTATTAAATGGTTGACTTTTTAAAGTGCCACCATATTAATGACTTTCTAAGCTTCTTTGGGTACTGTTAAATTGAAATATTATTAGAGGCATTTGGCTACGTTCACTGACCCCTGACCTTGCTGCACTTAAGTGTGAGGTTTGATTGGGGCTTGTAAGTGTCTTCACTTGAACACATTTTAGAAGTCTTCCTGTAATCAGGATTCCATTTTATATTTGAGTTATTAAAATCTTGAAGTGCTACAGAGGTTATGCAGAGCCCTTGATTTAAAAAACATCAGTGAGATTTGTTGCTATCATTTGTTTTTATTCTAGGTAAAACTATAAAACTGTAGCTAAATCTCTGAATATCACATGACTGCCTCTATAGTAGAGCTGGGGAAGCTTTTTTGTTTTAAGATGTCAATATCCCCACTGCATAGTTCTAACAGCCTTCTTTCTCTTCTCCCCACTTCATAGATCAATGAATGAAATAAAAAACCTCCAGTATCTACCTCGGACCAGTGAACCCCGTGAAGTTCTCTTTGAAGACAGAACAAGAGCCCATGCTGATCATGTTGGGCAAGGATTTGACTGGCAGAGTACAGCTGCTGTTGGAGTGTTGAAAGCTGTACAGTTTGGTGAATGGTAAGTGTGGTGTAGCAAGTCAGAATATGCTTGGAATTCTTTTGAGCAGATCATTCAGAAAGCTGTCTAGTACGCTGCACTAGAATATTCAGGAAAACAGAACATTTAAAAACCAACAAACCAATATTTGTCAGGAATATTTCATTTGTACTAAGCAAATTGCTATAGACCAGGGGCTCTCCAGTCTTGTCATAATAAACTACCCTGAGTTAAACTCTGAACCACCATAGAAACAAAGAGAAACTGAGTTTTTGTTTTCTGTGGACCTCTGGGGGAAATGGAGAATTCCCAGTCTACTCAGAGCCCTGCTGATCATAGCTTAGTTCGTTATAGAATTAGGGGGATTTGGGGGATTAGTGGGTCCCTGACACGGTTATACATTTAGATGGAGCAGGTCTAAATCACTGAGCCATGCCGATCAGAAGGTTGGTGGTTTGAATCCATGCAATTGGGTGAGCTCCTGTTGCTCTTTCCCAGCTTCTGCCAACCTAGCAATTCAAAAGCATACCAGTGCAAGTATATAAATAGGTACCACTGTGGCAGGAAATTAAATGGCGTTTCCGTGTGCTCTGGCACTCATCACGGTGTCCCGTTGTACCAGAAGTGGTTTAGTCATGCTGACAGCATGACCCAGAAAGCTGTCTGTGGACAAACGCTGGTTCCCTTAGCCTGAAGTGAGATGAGCGCCACACCCCATAGTCACCTTTGATTGAACTTAACATCCAGGGGTCCTTTACTTTACCTTTACCATACATTTAGATTACAAATGGGCCCCACATATAATTCTCAAGATGTCTACTAGCACATTCTCACTGGAAAAGTCTTCATTTTTCTAGGAGTGACCAGCCTCGTATAACCAAAGATGTAGTTTGTTTTCATGCTGAGGATTTCACAGATGTAGTTCAGAGGCTTCAGTTGGATCTACATGAACCTCCAGTGTCGCAGGTAGTCGGCTCATTTGTTGAAATGTATACTTTGCATGTTGCTTCAAAGCATGATGTTAGTTGCCTATCCCCCCTTACTGCTTGTATTTTCCCTGTGAAATCACATTTCCAGAATATAGTATACAGATCTGGAAAACAAACATGCCCTTTTTTAACCAGATAATGTTACGTTTTGACAAACATTTGATTGGATTGCAAGTGGAAGCACCTTAGATTGTAGTTCATTCCCCTGCCACAAGCAGGATCATACAGTTACCAGAGCCACATTGACTGTGTTGAACAGTATTGGGGACATTGCCTCAACAGTGCCTCATGCCAGTGCTTCATAGACATACCTTACCATTACATGCGGCCTTTCTTTCCACATGAAATTCCCACATATGAAATGCATATTCAGGCATTTGTTCCAAAATTTCTGTTCCACAACACTGGCCAAACCTGCACTGTCATCTGGATTTTGCAGAAGTGATGATACTGGATTCCTTTCCCTTAAGTGCAGTTTAAACTTCTGTTAAAGGTTCTACCCTGTTTGTGGACAGACATACTTTGTGTGTGTATGTCCTTGGTTCCTGCAGGTTTTTACTGACTTGTAGTGAGACATTGTGGGAATAGAACTATATGAATTTGCCCAAGCCTTAAGACTGGTATCAGAGGTCCTGCACTAGCAAAAATGCAATTGGTGGTTACTAGGGGCAGGGTCTTCTCACTCGTGGCACCATAGTTGTCATAACTCACGCAGGAGAGAATTCTACAAGTTCACTCGCTCCCCCACTTTTATATTTTGAATACTTTAAAATTACCTAAGGTACCTTAAAATTGGTTTTAATATTGTTGCATTTTTATAATTTGATTTGTCTGTATGTGTGTTCTCTTCAAAGTAAAGCACTTTGAAAAATAATTTTGAAAAGTGGGGTACAGTTTTTAAATAGTGTTGAGAACAGAAAACCCTTGAGCTAATCAAGAAGTTGTTTTGATCAGTCAAGTAAGATTATTTGTGGGAAGTTTGCATTTCCTTTTGTTTCACAGCTTCCCTGTGGTGTGGCTGTCACAAACTTATGAGTTGGAAGTTTTAACAGTTCACTATTTGCTTGAACCTAGTATAAAGTATAGATATATTAGCCATGATTAAATGCTGCATGTTTCTGAGTAGCTTTTCTCTGACAGTCATGGGGATTTCACTGTTTGCTTTTGCTACCTGAATATGTAAGCACATCTTTTAAGTTGCACCAAATGTTGTACTTGGCTCATTAGTTTAGCAGCAGCAGCTCCAATTCCAGACTGTTGGTATTTGTGCCATTTTGAGGCTTTCCCTTTTTATTGTGGCTAATAAATAACTAAAGGCTGGAGGGCAGAATATGTGCACTGCACACTAAATGCCCACTTTGGGCCTGGCATCTGGTTTACCTCTAACTTCTTTTCTCCTTCAGTGTGTTCAATGGGTCGATGAAGCTAAGCTAAACCAAATGAGGCGAGAAGGGATTCGCTATGCTAGAATCCAGCTATGTGACAATGACATCTACTTCATCCCTAGAAATGTCATTCATCAGTTCAAGACGGTGTCAGCTGTCTGCAGCTTAGCTTGGCATATAAGACTCAAACAATACCATCCTTCAGGGGAGAATTCTCAAAGTACAGAAAGCATTTCAAATATGGACACTAGCATCTGTGATGAGACTAAATCAGAAGGTGAAGATCAATGTGTGCTTGTGAAAAAGGAGTCTGAAGAAGTAGGAACAGAAGTACAGACAGCAACAGTGGCGTCACCATCATTGTTTTCATCTCTGTCGTGACTTGTTCTGCAACAAGATAAGCTGGCTCAGCCCCTTCCAGTTTTTAAACTAGAATCCGATCAGCAACACAAGCCACAGGATGGTCATATGTGCTCTCTTGTGTGATATGTACATAATCATATACATTTTTAAACGGCTTTTTAAAATTTTGATGTGAAGTTATAGTTTTATAACTGGGTTATGTTTTATTGGAGAAATCTTGCCTATAATTCTATAAAGAAAGGTGACATTCCAAAATGTCAAGCATATCTTTTTTACACAGATTATGCAAAGTTAGAGTTGTATTTTACTTCCTTAGTACAGCATGTAGTAGTGGACTACAGTTTTCTTTGTCATTCAACATCTCCACAAATGTTTTTCCCCTCCTTCAGGAACATTAAGTATTTAACATTTAGTAAATCTGATATCCCTTCGTCTATTTTATCTTTAGCTTTCAGCATAAAAGTGTTGGTTTCTGTGGAGGAGTCACACAGTGACTCTCCCATTTGATTAGTGGCTTGAATGAAAGAGAAAGCACAGCACTTTTAATGATCAATGACATTTGTGTGAGAGAGACTTTGAAAGCCTAGAGAAAGCTCAAGTTACCAGCAGTGTAGATTAATCCTAATTGCTTATCAGCACCTTCACAAAGAAGCTGATATCTGAGATTAGTTGCAGAGTGTGATCTTGTTGAATTGTAATACCTGATGTAACACTTCCCATACCTCTGCTTTTAATGTTTGTGGGAATATTACTTTTTATATCTTCCCTGACTGCAAAATGTAATACTAGTGTCAAATGAAAGTAACTGTTGGCAGTCTCCCTGAGGAAATTGTCATCTTAGAGCACTTTAAGGCTTTACAATATTCTAAGCAACTTGGTGGCTTGTTCAATTCACAGCAAGCACCTGAGGTGGAAACCATATGTTCCTTTTCATTGATGCACTTAATCCAGTAGAGTAGGCTTCACAGTATAAATTGGTTGCCTTTATTCTCAAGAATTCTATATTGCTGTTTCACAGGAAGTCTCATGTGTACTGCTATTTCCACATGTAACTCTTGGGTACCCTAGTGCTATGTTGAAAGGTTAAATGACACTCACTAGTATGTTCAGTATCGTTAGCAAGATTGTTTAGCACTCATACAATATTTCCCAATGTTAACTATAGTCAACTTTCATTCATTATTTGTATGCTGAATTACATTTATTTCTGGTACTAGAAGAGATGGGCCCTTCACATGTAGGATATAACCTTTGTTAAGGTGTAATCATAGTTGTTAATAAACAACTCCATACTTGTGGGGTAGGAGAGAGATCTGCAGCACTACATCAATGCAAGTAAGAAAGCAGCTGTGTTTATTTCAACACACCTTTATCAATCTTTTTGAAAAGAACTGCAAATATTAATCTGTTTCTAATAGCAATTACTTTGTGCAATATTATTTTGTGTAGATTATATGCATATTAGTACCTCTGCACAGAGGACAGTTTTAAACCAATAGCAAAATGATCAGAAAATATTGCAGTGATTTAGATAGAAATTGTATTACTCCTGATATATACATGTAAATGTATTGTCTTCAGTGCAGACTGAAGACAAATAGAAAATATTTCAACTTAAAATGAATTTTCAGATTGGAGTGGTGATGAATTGTTAAGTAATCTGTGTAAATAAGGTGTTAGGATGAAAACCTTTTTACAAAAGGTAATTTTTTTAATGCAGGAGTGTAGCTTTTAACAAAATTCTAGATTGACCAATACTGGTTCAGATGATAACCCCTGTGTACTCTGGCTTTTTCCACTTTTTTACTCTTGTCCAGAAGAATTTTCATAAGCTTTAATAGGCTCTGCAAAGTAAAATTCTTCACAGGCAATACAAGTTTCAGTGCATGATTTATATTTGATCAAGTCCATCTTTATTTTTGCATTTCTCTTCCATCCATTTTACTAGTCTTCCAAGCACTGATTTCCCTTTACCCATGCATTGCACATAGCTATATCAACAAATATAACACTGGTCTTTACAACTTAGCATGAAAACAGCACTGTGTATAATCACTCAGGAACTGGAATAAAAAAAAAAAGTTCTTACAGTTGAAGGGAAAACTGTTATCTCTTTGTCCCAAAATAAAATTTTGACAGAATTTAAACAAACAAATTCTAACAATGTGTACTCACAGAAACTCCATTCCCACGTAACAAAAAATAATTAATACATGGACAAACTTCTGTGACCCTTTCTAAGCTTCTAGATTGTATTCTGCCCTCTATGCAGCCAGAAGAATTTCTGCTAAGTTTGCTTTTTGTTTTTTAAAAATATGAGTTTAGCATCCTATGCTAACCAGGAATTCCAACATACAGCCAGTTGTTGAACAGCTGTAGCTGGTTCACACATGCTGATATAAGAGGAAAGTGAAACTAAATGCCAGTGAAGTCTTTCTCCTGGACATCAGGGAGGTTAAAGTGCATGAGTCTAACTTCTGCATAGGCTTTTTCCAGTACATGCACTTTGTGCATTATGCACTTACAAGCATTACGTGTGAAAGTGGCTTAAGTGGTAGTTTAGGACCAGACAGAATTAAAATGGAAACGTAAGGTGGAATTCAATGTCGCATGCACTATTGCAAATGTTCTGTCTGAGCAAGCTATTTAGCTTGTCAGATAGAATGACTCCCCTTATCTTCCCTATGTCCTGTTCTGGGGTTATTCCAGATCTCTGAGCCAATTTGGGTGGGCATGGGAGGGAAGTCTTGTTGCGCAAGCAGAAGTCTGATGAGACTTGTCAGGTGAATCCCACCTAGAGTAGACCCATTAAAATTAATGGGGTTAACTTAGTTATGTTCATGAATTTCAGTGGGTCTACTCTGAGTAAAAGTTAGTTCAATACCATTCATAAAAAGTTTTTTTGTACACATTAAATTATAGCAGTGGGCATAAAGTACAACAGAAGCTTGCTTTCAAATGGATTTATACCCTGCAAAAGGTATATGGATCAATCTTTCATGGCCTCTTATGTCTCTCTGCACCCAATGGAGATGGAGAATCTTGGAATGATGTTCTGTGCTTTTCCAGTTCAATATGTTAGTGTTGAATTATGCTGTGTTGTATGTAGTAGCATTTTGAATATATTTCAGACATTTAAAGATAATTCTTTCTGTCATGTTCACTTATCTTAATTTCATTTTAACTATATTGGTTTGGATTGAGAATTAATGCTCCCCTGGCTTCTTCTTGTGCTGGAGGAAGCAGGGTAGAGGGGGGCAGGGAGGTGATTTACACCAATGCCATCTTCCTACTGTAGCCCCCTGAAAATTTTCTCTGGAAGACAGGGAGACCCTCTGGAACAATGTGGGAGGTGGTGGAGGAAAAAATCCCCTTCTTCCTCCAGTGCTCTTTATTCTAGTTTCCTTCAGCTGTCAGAGGAACAAGTCTGGATCCAACCCATTATCTTTTCAAAATGGTTCAGAAGCACAAATTGTCATTACTTCTAAATTCTAGGGTCAAGTACCAAAGAGTTCTGTTCACACACAGAGACTTTGTTGATTTCGCTGCTGAAGCTTTGGACTGTATTCTAGATAGTCTCCAATTTCTGGGGGAATGAGGGGCTGCAGTGGGAGAACAGGCTGCTCCACACAGTGCATGTATGGCCCTCAGGATCTCTGCCTTGGTCTCCCTTTTTTAAATAAGAGACATGCCATGTAGGATTAGCATGGTGATAAATTTACCTGATTTGGGCAAAGGAAGGCTAGTTTAAACATTTGCAATAAGAACAATGACGACTACTACGAACCTGAAAAATAGGAGTGACAGATGACTGGGTTCATATTATCCAAATAACTCTTTATTTGGTGAACATATAACCTTTAGCTCTCAGAGAAATAAGGTATTTTTAGAAGTGAACTTGCAGGAAGATACTGGGAAGTAACATCTTGCATTGTTCAGAAATTTCTGATGCCAACTTAATTGATTATTGAATGCCAAGATGTGCAAATAAAATTCGCTTAACAAGAAATGCAATGTTATAAACTATAGAGCTATGTTTTACTTGGAGTAGGCCCACTGAAATTAATGAACATAACAGTAATTTCTAAGGTCTACTCTTGAGTAAAACTTAGTTACAAAGTGGAAAAGGAGTTCAAAGGCAGAATTATATTTAGATTTATTTATTACAGGTAATTTTCCAGCTGGGAAGACTTTTCTCTGTCCAATTTCTATAACTGAAAACCAGTTATTCTTTGATATATATTGTCTCAAAACTGTAAAGAATCTGCTAGCTACTAGCAGTTTCACAAATACGGTTCTTGTCTAAAGTTTCTTAATCTCTCCATGTTGAATAAATATCCCACTGTTCCTTAAGGACCAAAGAACAACATTAATTTGTGTTCAGTGAATGGTTGTATTGGGCCACTGATCCATTTAGCAAAGCAGCAAAAGTAAGATTAAGAAATAAGTGGAATAGGCATTTCACACCCCACCCCAAATATTTATGAACAAAAATATATTTTGTAAATAACTGACATGTTCTCTTCCATGAAGATGGAACATGTGCAAGGTTCTTTATATTTAAGGGACACTTACATTTATCACACAGATTTTCCCAAACAGTAAAAGGGCTCTTGTTTTGTTGGTAGTTTTCCTACATGTGAGGATGTAGCTGCTTGTCAAGAGATGGGAGAGCCTATGGATGGACATAAATGTTTTCTCATGCTGCCATTCACATGCTTGACTATATTATGAGCAGTAAGCTCTTTTCACCTGGGGCACAATCTAGCCAAGGTTAAGCACTTTTAAGTTCCTTTGATTTTTTTTTTTTTAATGGGAGATAAGCTGGACTTTCCATTGGAATCTGTGAAACTAAATGTGTTTAATGTTGGCAGGATTGCACTCTCATTTCTTTTATAAATGCCGAGTATTTATAGCCATATTGGTTGTGTTTGAAGGTTGCTATGAGTGGGGTTGCTTCAGTTCCTGAAAGCTTTGTACTGTAGATAAATTTTATGTTGGTCCAATAAACAACTTTCCAATAATGTTATGGCCTTCCATTGATATACATAATAGTTTTAGGACCCAACAGCACATGTAGTTGAGAAGGGGCTTCTCTTAATATAGCACTTTCAATTCTGTCTAAGCAAATACTTATCTTTACATGTTGTATAAAATAGATTTGTGTAGTGTTTTGTGATTAAATTCAGTTTTGATTGGCAGCCAAGATATTTTTCTGTGGTTTTAATATATCCAAGGTCTTTGCATATAGAGGATATGTACAATTGTCTGGAAGACTGTTTTTCCTTTTTCTTTTTTGGCTTTGTGTGGCCTTAGTATATTTATTGACATTTAGCAAGTGTTTTAAAGAGGTTTTTATAATAGTGTAAACTGATGGGAAAATTTTAAGCCTCTCTGTGAATAATCCTCTAACGCAGTGCATTTCTTTTAGTAGCTGACTGTACAAGCGTATCAAACTGTTAAAGTTATTTCTTTGTAAAACAAACAAATAGTACAATGGAATGCATAGATTTCCCCCCTGTAAAGTATTTTTTTAATAAACAGAAGTCTGATTTGTCCTTAATGAAAACTGCTGTTTGGCAGAAAGACTGTTAGAATATTGGGCAGGGGCAGGGATGGACTTTGATAATCTTTTGTAATATGGTGCCTTGTGTGAGCCCAAAATTTGGTGTCCCCAAGTGAATCTTCTCAGTTACAGATCTGCTCAATTTTTCTCCCCTTGGCTCAGCGCCCTGTGCAGGGGAACTTAAAACTGGTGCTAACAGGGTGGAATAAACCATTATACTTTAGAACTTATTACTGGCTGCAAATTAGTCCTGAACTAGATTGTTCCACTGACAGTCATATTGGAAACAAGCAATATGGGAGGGTAGGGTAAATACAGCTGAATCTTTCTGTGCTGAGATGTAGGTACATTTGACACATTCAATTTTTTTATATAAATCTGAAGAGCACAATGTGGGGAGGGGAAGGAATAGAATGGTCACCAGAACCTTGCAATCTTCCTATACTGTATACATTTGAATCATGACCTGTGCTATCTACACCTGCCAGTGGAGGAATGGAACTGTCCACCTGCCTCAACACTGCTAAAGAGGTGAACTTCCCAGATTACCTGCGTGCAACCCTTAAGCCAAAAGCAGTGCCAGGAACAGCATTGAGGAGCCTATATGGAACGTATAGAGCTACTGTAGGGATTGGTTTTAAAAAATCTCACGTAGTCTGATCAACTGCATTGATCAGGCGCTTATAACAGCTGTGCTTGCATGATCTTCAGAGTCCTATTTGCCGAAACGGAGATTTGTCAGAGGTGCAGCACTGGGTTAGATACGAAGTAGTCATGTAAATGCTTACAGGATGGGCTGCTTAGGGCTGTGGAACTAAGAGCCATGTGCCTATGACGCGGATATTTTCCCCGGCCGCTACATGCAAGCACCGTTTGCTTCTAAGTACAACCTAGCAGTTCGAAAGCATGTCAAAGTGCAAGTAGATAAATAGGTACTGCTCTGGCGGGAAGGTAAACAGCGTTTCCGTGCGCTGCTCTGGTTCGCCAGAAGTGACTTAGTCATGCTGGCCACATGACCCGGAAGCTGTACGCCGGCTCCCTTGGCCAGTAAAGCGAGATGAGCGCCGCAACCCCAGAGTCGGCCACAACTGGACCTAATGGTCAGGGGTCCCTTTACCTTTACAGTAAATACATTTTAAAAAAACCCATCAGAATGTCAACAGCTACAACTTTTTTGCAATTACAGAGTGGTATTTAAGTTAACAGATCAACTTTTTTTTTTATGCAGACAAGTGATGATGATGAGTAACTTACTACATCTGCATGTATAACTAATTTGTGCTGTGCACCAACAAGGAACCTGGCGGAGTCCAGATGTTGACTCCGCTTTCTTTATATCGCTCCCTACCCCCCCACCCCCACAACTGGCCAGTGCCCCACTGCCCCTCCTTTCCGCGCTGTCACGGGGCCATTCGCCCCTCTTATATTTTACGCACAACTTCGCGTTCCACCCCCACCCCGCTTCTGCTGATCCTGGATTCGGCGTTCGGCTGCCGCTGCCTTGCTGCCGACGTCCCTTTTGCCGAACGGCGAAGAGAAGATCAGCGGGGGCAGCAGCGCTCGGCTGGCGCTGCCTCGCCCTGAGCAAAGATGTCGGCTGCGGCCTTTCCCCCGATCGGTCCGGGAGCCTGGTCTCTCCCCTGGAGGCGCCGCTCCGCGTTTCCATGGTAACGGTGAGAAGCCACTGAGCGGTGGAGGGCAAGCGCTAGGCCTCGGCGGGGGGAGGACCGCGGGATTAGGGTGGAAACGGGCGGCTGCGGGCTCCTGGGGTAGGAGAGAGGCAGGGTGAGTGTGTTGCGGGGTGGGGTAAAGGGTGAGGCTCGGAGGGGCAGGAAAGGAACGGGGGGGGGATAGGGCTGGGCGTCGACGAGGTGAGGCGAAGGAGGGATGGAGAAGAGGGAAAAGGGAGCTCTGCAGCCGCGTGTGGAGAAAAGGAGTGGTTGGGTTGGCTGAAGATTGCGGCTCCCCGCGTGCAAAGGGGAAGAAAAGGCTGGGAAGGGCTGCGTCGCAACCTGATCGATTCTCAATATTGGCTCGGGAATGCGCAGCAACCTGATTGATTCTCAATATTGGCTCGGGAATGCGCAACTCAAGACCCTCCCGAGAAGACTTTTTTTTTTTTTTGCACCGGAGCATCCCTGTGCCATCACGGCGGTGATTCCTAAGCCGAATCCATCCGTAAAAGTTTTTAAGTTTTCCGTTAAAAATACAAGCAGCAGCAACCCGGGAGGATTGTGATTTAAAACGGGTTGGAAAATTAAAACAAGCTGTTGTTCTTCTAAAAGCAACACCTGCATATCGTTTATGCAACAGAAAAGATTAGAGCCACCAGCCCAGCTGGACTGTTCTTGGCTGGCCTTGAACCAAGTTGGCCAAGGGCACCGACTTCTGATGCCACCCTCAGGTTGTCTCCTGGATGATGCTTAAGATCCTAGGCTTGGATAATGAGCTCTCTTTGTTTTATTCAGGTAATTTGATTATTGATTTTGGAGATGCCAGATGGCCTCAAATGGTGAAGATGCCATTGCTTGGTACCAAAAAAAGGTCAGTCTTGAGGCTTATTTTTGTAATTACTTTCGTCCGTTGTACAGATGCATGTGGGTTTCCCCCATTCTGTAGGTTGCAATTAAAACTGTACCCGAAGAAGGGGGAGGGTTTTAAAGAATATTCATGTTTGTTTTGAACATGGTACGGCAGACTACATTTTTTGGTGCCTGCTACAAAGTTATTGTAGATCGTTTCTGTGCTTCAGGCTGCAATCCTATACATGCTTACCTAGGCATAGATTGATTTCTTAAGAAGGGTGTGTGAAAATTATTATGGACAAAGTATAATTATGTATGCATTTTCCTTGATTATCTTCTTTGATGTATGATATATTCCCCTTGAGTCATCATTTTCTTTAACTTATAAAATATTTAAAGGTTTTTGGAGGCTTTCTTCATAAGTTAGTACTATATTGTTTAAGTTTTGGAGATGGCAATACTCTCCTAAATTTCTGGAACCAGGAAAGCATTAGAATTTAACTAAGCCCCATGCTGGATGCAGCAGGGTTTCAGTTGCTGAGAATGGCTGTGTCATTAGGCAAAGGCCATTAGCATATGGGCCATTAGCAGAGGCTCTGCCAGACAGCAAGAGGGTGGGGCTTCTTCTTCTGCCTCCTTCCACTGAGAGATAGTTAGCAGAGACAAAGGCCAGAAGTGGTAGAAGGATTAGGATTATGGTTTTGCCTGATACAAATTTGAGGGAAAAGGTGTCAAATCTGTAAGCAGCAAGCTGGGACAGGGGGAAAGAGGGCCATAGTTTATTTCTGATGGGATCCACAACTGTGGTCATGGGAGAACCAGGACCCTCTTGCTGGAAGCCCCTGTATTGTAGGCTCAGGTTGTATATACAGGTGAAACTCGAAAAATTAGAATATTGTGGAAAAGTTCATTTATTTCAGTCATTCAAATTAAAAGGTGAAACTAATATATGAAATAGACTCATGACATGCAAAGCGAGATATGTCAAGCCTTTATTTGTTATAATTGTGATGATTATGGCGTACAGCTGATGAAAACCCCAAATTAACAAACACTTGTATGTGTAAATAAACTATACATCATGAAGACACCACTGTCTCTACTGTGGAAATATGAACCCTGGGTAAGTGCCTGGGCCCCTGGAATCTCACTTGTGGATATTGGGGTGGCATGGAATAAATATTAAAACATGCAGTTTGCCCCCCGCATTCCCTCAATGCTCTTCATGTCCATAGTTTTAAATAGTGGGATCCTGGGTAATAACTTGATAAATTACTTAATGTCTGTATTGTTAATATTTTGAATTTGGAGATGGAAGAATACAGGAAGCAGTTTAGTTCCCTAGACTCCTCTTTGACTAACACAACTCTTTTTCAGATTGGAGCCTATGATCAGCAGATATGGGAAAAATCTATAGAACAAACTGAGATGAAGGTAAAAATCTCTTTTGTGAAATGACAGAACTCAAAAGTACATTGCATCTTGACAAATAGATACAGATGTGAAATAAGCATGCCAAAGAGGATTGTGTAGCATGTAATATTTCCTAATTACAGTTGCCCTGATCTGATACAAGAGCTACTTGTGGTTTAGGAAGTTCTGAAGGTGCACACAAGCTTTCTAGATGGAAAGCAATGGCTTTCCAGTTCACTGCAACATTGAAGACAGCTGTGCGGATGCAGCCTCATTGCCATAAGTGATGAAGTCTGTGCCTGCTGGGAATTTGATCCCAAAGGGTCAGTGGAGCTCTAGGTTCAGATTATAGTGTTATGAGAAACTAGAAAGAAGCTGTACTATGCTGAAGAACTGGCAAACTAGGTGTGTTTCATTCTGACAGAAAGGAATCACAATAAAGGAACTGATCTGGACGAGAATGATATGAAGATTGTGACCTTTATATTAATATCTGTTTCATGGGAGTTTGCCCATTTTCTCATGGTTTTATCTTGGCCTGGCTTCTTTTGTTTTGAATAACTGTACTCTGTTAAATAACCTGTGACTGAGAGATTTGCATATCATTGATTAGCCAAAGATTGAAATTGCCTTTACTTTAGTCTTTTTGAAATACAACGGAATCATAGAATTGTAGAATTAGAAGGAACCCCAAGGGTCATCTAGTCCAACCACTGGCAAAGCAGAAATCCTGCCCACAGCATAATATTAATACACAACAAAGTACTAGCTGTAACTGTACAATTTCATAGGGTTGCCATACATCTGGAATTTCCTGGACATATCTGGAATAATTTGGTTGTTAGCAGTGTCCGGGTGGAAATTGGGAAATGTCCAGGAAAATCTGGACATAAGACAACCCATGTCAGCAGTGTAGTTTTCGCCGATTTTCCATAAAAATAGACAAAAAAAGTCAACAACTTCTCTGTCCGGATTTTCACTATTTGAAATATGGCGACCTTAAATTTCAGCTATATATGACTGTTGGCCTGAAGAGCCTAACAAAATGTATATGTGGCATATTTCCCGGGGGGGGGGGGGATCATAAGAACATAATGAAAACTGTGCTGGATCTGACCAAAGTGCCATCTAGTTCAGCATCCAGTTCTCTGAGGGGCCAACCAGATGCTCATGGAAAGCCTGCAAGCAGGACATGAGTGCATCTATTATATATTTCATATTTTTATTTATATTTCACTGCTGTTGACAGAGAGTTGTCCTTTGCACTCACAAATGCAAACTGATTCATTGAAGAACTGTATTATTTGCCTTTAGTTATTTTGCAGATTAAGCATAAATAGGCAACCTGAATTTCTTTAAGTGTTTAATTACTAGGTTTTTATCTACAGTAGTGCTGAAATTTTGCAGAAAAGTTCTGGATGGTTTTGGACATTACATGGAAGGGGATAGTAGGTTGTAAAATATGATAGGCTTGAGGTACTGTAGGAAACAGGAACTAGTGCAAGGCACAAAAAACCTCATTTCATGCCCCATGACTCCCAACCCAATGTTCTCAGGTCTGTGTACCTTTAAACATACATTTCTCTCATATTTTAATATTTTTATATAAAGGGTGAGCTTAAAAATTGCTTTTTAAAAATAAATAAAAAGCTAGATAAATAAATAACCTCATCTCAGAAGTCCTGTGACAGTACACAGCCTCTGTGCTGCATATACATGCATAAGTGTAAGGAATTCAAATACCCAGAGAACATGAATGATTATTTATAAGCCAGTATCTTTGCAAATGAGATTAGACCTAGAAGATACAAGTAGACAGCCTATTATATTCACCACAAAATCTACTCATTCTTTATGATTAAATTTATAGGGCTTCAAAAACAAACCCAAAAAGAAAGGCCGCATTCAGCCTGATCTTATAGATGTTGATTTAATCAGAGGTAGGTATTGTGTGAATAACTGCATTTGTGCTCATCATCACCATTTTACATGAGTCTGGGAGGTCAGGTAATTATTTCATCTTTTGAATAGGTATGACATTTAGTACAGTTTTAATTTTATTTATACACAAATTTCTGTCCCACCTTTCGGACTAGTGGCCAAAAAAAGCTGCTTATAATAATTAATAAAATAAAGTAAAAATAGTAAGCAAATAATAGCAGGGGAGAAATCATAAAAGCTCAACACAATCAAAAAGTGTGTTGAAATCATGATCTGATGAAAACCGAAAGGAGTGGTGGGACCAGTAGTGTAGGAAGATGCAGGCACAGTAAAAAATTAATTTTGCAGCATCTCTACACTTCTGAAGTCAATAGGACCAGTGATGAATGCAGTGCACAGGCTGGATTAGGTTGGGAGAAAATTGTCCTGTAAGTAAACTGGTCCCAAACTGTTTTCAGATTTATAAGTAATAACCAGTGGTCTGAATTGGTTCCGCAAGCCAATTGACAGCCAGTATAAATTGCTTTCTAAAGTGTATTACTCCAATCTTGTTCAAGTGACAAATAATGGCCGGGCTGCTCCATTTTGCATCAGCTGAACTTTCCAAACACTTCTCAAGGGCAATCCTATGTAGAGTGCAGTAAACTACCATAATCTAGAAGTGACAAATGCATGTGTAGCAGTGGCCAGATAGGCTTTCTCCAGGAAATGGCACTCCTAGTGCACCAGCCAAAGCTGTGCAAAAACTCTCCTAGCCCCAGCCGGTATCTTGACAATCCAGCAGCAATGCTGTGTTCAGGAGCACACTCATAAAGATCTGTTTCTTCAAGGGGTGTGAAGACCTCAACCAGAACAGACTAAACACCTAATCATATCTTTGTTTTCCTACTTACTGATAATAGCTTTGATGAAGCCTCGCTTTGTTAGCTTGCATCTATTCTGATGTAATGGAAAGGGAAATATGGGTGAAATCAGCATGTTGATGGCATGCAATCCCAGTGTGAGCTCCCACTTCATGTAGATCAGCCTTCCACAGCCCGGTGGCCTCTAGATATTTTCAATGCCCATTCCCATCAGCCCCAGCCAGCATGACCAATAGTCCGGGATGATAAGTATTGCAGTCCAAAACATTTGGAGGGTACTACATTGGAGGAAGTTAATGTAGATGTTGAATAGAGTAAGATGGAACCCTTCAGGGACCCCGTTGGCTAAGCAGGTGAACAACAGCCTGCCAATACTATATCCTGGAACCACCCTTTCAGATAGGATTAGAACTGCAGGAGAGCATTCTAAACTGTGCTAGCAGAAGAGGTTTACACTTTACATCTTGCTGTCTATAGCAGGGGCAGGGAACTTTTAAAATTTTTATTTAAGAGCTGCATTCCCATTTGGCCAACCCTCCAGGGGTTGCATGCCAATGGTCGACATGGCACATGTTCACTCTCCCAATTGCTGGAGGGTGGGTGATCTTCCTAGAGATTGCAGTGTGGGAGGGAGGGTTAACTGCAGAAATGCTACCCTTTAGCAACAATTATTCAGTTACATGAGCTTGCAGTCTGAAATGATACTTCCCTGGTGCAGGTTTCACACTTTATCTGTTTGTAAGAACTAGTCCTGAGCGGCCGTGAAGTTTTGCAAATATTTTCCTACATCCACAATTTTACACAATTTCTTGGACTGAGTAAGGGAGGAAAAAAGTCAAATGCATTTCCCCTTAATTCCCAGATAAACTACCTGTGTTTTTCATGTATGCTTTCTAGGTTCCACATTTGCCAAAGCTAAACCTGAAATCCCTTGGACATCTCTGACAAGAAAAGGGCTTGTGCGGGTTCTTTTCTTCCCCTTTTTTAGCCAGTGGTGGATACAAGTAACTTCCTGGCGTATTTTTACATGGCTGCTAGCGCTCTACCTCCTACAAGGTGAGTAAAGCTTGAGATTATGTTAGAGTAGCTTAAAGAGAAAACCAAGATGACCTATTTTAGGATGGTGTAATCAATCTGATCCATCAAATTTAACAGACCTGCTTCAGGCAAATAGTTGGAGGACGACTTTTGCAACAAAACATCAAGTCAGGAATCAGTCCTAAGTCATTCTTCACTTTTGCAGCTTGGTGGTACATTTGCTCCTTAACATTTTGGAAAAGAAGTGATTTTGAGAGAGAATCTGTCCCTGTAGCTCATCTTCACAGACTTGACCTAGTAGAAATAACAGTCTAGGATTCTTGTCTGCTCACTCTTGAGCTTGCTTTGCAACACTCTCATTTCTATCTCCCCTTCGTATCATTTCCCTTCTATTTACATTTTTTGTTTCCTTTTGTTTCCTCTTTGCCATCACTGCCCAGCTTTAAATGGACTTTGATCCAATGAGGAAGAAAGATCAAAGCTGGTCATGGGGTAACCTTATGATCGCAGAACACAAGCTTTGTTGTGTGGACTGCAACAGCACTTGATAAACACATTGTTACCTGATTTTCATCATTTATCCAGTTCTTTTCAAAGTGAGAGAAAAGTCATGCAAATAATTTTGTTGTAAATTATCCATCTTAATAATACACCAGCCATGGTGGGAATTATGAATTAGAAGGAATCTTTATTTAGTTGGGAGTCTTTTTCCTAAATATTGTCTTTGTACCAGACTCAACTCCATTCAGGGATTCCACTGATAGTAATGCTTCAGAGTGCTTATCCCAGCTAGATTAAAGGTTTAAGTAAACACTTTTGTGGAGAGCATGTTGTCAGGTATTTGCTTTTCCATTAAACAATTCCAAAGCTGTGTGCTGTTTGTTTGAGACTTAATTGAGAATATAAGCTTGTTATATTATGTGCCATGTGAATGCATATATGTTAGAACTGGCTATGATTAAATTTTAATTGCTACACAATTTGTACAGCCTGTGGTAAGATATATTAATAGATGTTTTGTGGTATAGCTAAGATTATAGGATGTGATTTCACATATAAAGTTCCTATATGGGCATTGCAAATGATTCAAGAACAATTAGGATTATATCAGGTAATTACTCCCATTTTGTTAGGAAATGATCTTACAGATTTACAAGATCTGCTATCATACCCTACATTTCAGAAACAACTAGAAGTTAAGAAGTTGGGAGAACAGGCCACATTAGAGGTATAATATAGAAACCACATTATGACCAGCTAACCAGGTGAGGGTAGCCAATGGGTCTCAAACCTTCGGTGAGTTAGGGACTTCCCCTGTATGCAAGTATTCCCACTTGAAAAGTAGTCACTGCTTTGCCTTGCAGAAGCCTTCATGTTTAGTTGGCTAGAGAGAAGCTAGTAAAGGAAGTTTTTCCCCCTTCCTTTTGAAGGATGAAACCATCCCTTTAGCAGCAGCGTGTTATCTGTTGTGTGCTCTGCCAAAATGAGCAAGTTCAGGTGTGAGAGTTTCCTAGAGAGAGCTCTTCCATGTGCTTGGACCAAGCAGGATTGGCCCCCTTTTGCATCAACTGCGGTGGGGAGAGAGATCCTGCTAAGTGCTGGCTTTGGATGTGTGAGAGAGCTCCCTGTAGATAGTCACTAGTCTTCTAAATCTTCAACCCAGTTAGATGGTTGGTATATAAATTATTATTATTAGTAGTAGTAGTCACTTGATTATGGCCCCCAGCATGAACAAAGAGGTGTTTTTATGTTGTATTACTAAAACAAAGGTTTGCCTGGCAGACAACTTACTTACATTTTTTTTCTTCAGTCATAGCAATTGTGTTGTACTACATGATGCCAGTTGTGAGTGCAAGTGAAATTATTGGACCATTGTTCCTTATGCTGCTGATGGGGACTGTACACTGTCAAATAGTATCTACACAGTTATCGAAGCCATCAGGAATTGATGGAAGCGGTGTTTGCCGGAGAAGGAGGTGAGAGAGCAAAGTCAGTAGATTGGAAAGGGTCTCAGTTTTTAAGGTGCTTGCTGGAATTAGAACATATGGTTAGGCACTACAGTGGTACCTTGGTTCACGAATGGCTTAGCTGACAAACAAATGGGCTCCTGAACGCCGCAGACCCTGAAGTAAGTGTTCCAGTTTGTGAACGTTTTTTGGAAGCTGAACATCTGACGCGGCTTCCACTTGAGTCCAGGAAGGTCCTGTAGCCAATTGGAAGCCGGGTCTTGGTTTTTGAATGGTTTTGGAAGTTGAACGGACTTCTGGAATGGATTAAGTTTGAGAACCAAGGTACCACTGTACTTAAATGTCACCTTTTGGGGTCCTTGAGTGTATGTGTTATATAAATTCTCCCTTCCATGTTGGCTGGGACTCCTAGCAGAGGTCATAGGTCGGCCTCTACACTTGTTGTGATTTGATTCCACTCTTAGAGGTTCAGTCAGAACATGATGGCATGAACTCTAGGGTGGATGGATCTGTCATTTCGTGAATGAAGCAGTGCATTTGTATTTTCAGTTCTTACTGCTATTACAGGCATTGTTGGGGATTTAGAATTCTCTTTGAACCCACCCTGCTTCCAAGTTCAATAGGACTGGGAATTGTTGGAAGAAATGAGATTGGATCATTTAGGTGAGGAGTGATGTGTACTGCGATAGGGCATATACAGACCAAACAATGTTCATCATTCCAGCCACAGTGGCATTACCAAGACTTATTGGATCTGGGAATTCCTAAGAGCACATCTTGCTCCTTTGCAAGTATTTCTTTTTAAGAACACTGGAAGGAAATCAGGTATTTTAATGGTTCCACAGAAATGCCAGATTCAGCAGTACATGGCTAGACCCTTGGTATTGTCCTAGCCATATCGATCTACTGCTGGGAGAAGACAGAGAGAGAGACAGGAAAAGACGATTTCATATATAATCAGTTCATTATGGTCACAAGGGATTATCTCCACTCATTCTCCCATGTGTTTATCTGACTACCCATGCCCACACAGCCACACACACTTAAGTTCACACTGGTAATTTTTGTCTTCCACCTATGTAATATGTGTCAAGGATTCTGCAAGGAGTGAGAGTTTGACCATCTTACAAAACTCTGATCTGTTGCTAAAACATTTTTTCTAATGTAGGAAAATGCGAAAATATGCAGGAGGCGATGGCAGCATTCCATACTCTTCCTTAGACAAACTCAGCAGATCTGAGGAGCCGTCCAGGGAGGGGTACGGTTGGTAGTGTTGGCTTGTTCCGGAGGTAGCAATTATATATATTTTTATCTAATATTTTTCTATCTGCTGTCCTTGCCTCTGTTACATCATATTCTAATTTTATGGAATGTTGTCTTTTGTAGGCGATTTAGTTGTTTTTATTTAAATGATGGAAGTTGGCCTTGCATAGGCGTGACAAGCATGACACTCAAGAGAGCGCAAATGGTTCTCCCCTACCCAGTGCTATTTTTCTAGAAAAACACCTCCTTTGTTCTCTTCTAATGGCAATGGCGCACGCCTAAGAGGTGCTGGAACTGTGCTCTGGTGAGTTCCGGCTGGAAAAAAAGCCCCACCCCTGCCTTCATACTTTGCAACCACCCTGTCAGATAGATTAGGCTGTGGCAGTCCCAAGGCCCTTCATGGCTGAGCAAGGATTGAAACCTTAATCTCCACAGTGATTGTCTGATACTCTAGCTACTGTGCTACACTATGATTTGCCTCTGAAATGGAGAGAGTTGCATTGTTTTTCGATGTCCTCTTTGGGATAAAAGATGAAGCGTTATTGAGAGGAATTATTTTTCTCCCAACTAGTTTTCAGTCAGACAGAGGAATTGTTCTGTTCATCTTTTTTAAGAGTCCTCTTTTCAGTAGATTTTAAAATAGCAATGGGAAATTTCCCTTGTACATAATTATGTCTGGCCTGCTGCCCATGCCTTCTCCAGGGGTTTGAAACTTTGGAACACTTTCTTTTAGTTCCAAGAAAAAGAAAGAAAGAAAGAAAGAAAGAAAGAAAGAAAGAAAGAAAGAAAGAAAGAAAGAAGCCAGTGAATGTGTGTGTTTATTCTTTTGATAGAAAAAGAAATGGATAATTCTGTAATCCCTCTGCCATTTCTTGATTTTATTATTATTTCTATTATTTCACGTATGGATCACTTCCTATGAAGCATCTCAACTTCACTATAAAAATGTGTAGAAAGAAGACATGCTATCTATAGCATTTCCTTCCTTAGGATTAAAAGGGGAAGACGGGTAGCGGATAAAGGGACTGAAACGGAACATAGCAGTGGCGTGAAACGCCGGATTTCCAGATCTGAGCATAGCTTGCAGCGGTCCAAGGAGGCGGTCTTACCTAGTGCAGAAAAAACCCTGGTAAGATATGATATAAGTTTGATGCTTTAGTTTTCCAGATGCAAATGTCAAATGGGTTTTGTAGGAACAATTTTATATATAAACAGTCAACAAAAAACCCAAAGGTTAATACGAATTACAAAAGATAAGTTAATTTCGTACAACACAACTTCTGTTATGACTTCCATTACATCATTATCTCTTTGAATCCTACCTTTCCTCCAAGGATCAGAGGGTGGCACATGTGGTCACAAACTTTATTCTCAAACTTTATTCTCAGAACACACCTGTAATGAGTGATGAAAGATGAAAGTCAGTTAATGACCCAATGTCACCCAGTGTGTTTCATGACCAAGCTGAGATTTAAAGCCCCTTGATGGTAGGGATACCTGCACTGCATCCAAACTCCTTCAGCATGGTAGATTACTTTGCCATGCTACCATGTAGGAAAATAGCAGTGCAGGTTCTTGTGACAGCAACTTAGCCCTCTGTCTCACAGCCTGGAGCAAATGGCAGTGCTTTTAGGAGAGTAATAACCATGCTGATAACCATATGTCGCTGAAACTAAAGTTATTGTTGCAATTCCTCTCCTTTCAGTTGTTTGCTTGTAGTGTTTAGTTGGTACTACAGTGGTACCTCTGGTTACATACTTAATTTGTTCCAGAGGTCCGTTCTTAACCTGAAACTGTTCTTAACCTGAAGCACCACTTTAGCTAATGGGGCCTCCTGCTGCTGCCGCGCCGCCAGAGCATGATTTCTGTTCTCATCCTGAAGCAAAGTTCTTAACCCGAGGTACTATTTCTGGCTTAGCGGAGTCTATAACCTGAAGAGTATGTAACCTGAAGTGTATGTAACTTGAGGTACCACTGTATTAGCAAGCAGTTTTCTACTTACTGGTAACTATTACACAGATTATGCTACATGAACACGACGAGTTCGATCTGCATGATGTTGACTAGCTTTCATTCTAACTTGTACTCTTTTCAGGTTAATGCCAGGCGCTCTGGGGTTTCTGATGAGCTGTCAAGTGAGGAGGATACAGATGCTGTGAGTCAGAACATTTTGTTGCGCAGAAGTGTAGAAGGTGCCCCTAGTGAAAATCAGAGCAGGAAACCTTCTGTTACTACTTCTGTTTCTCCAAACCAGTCAGTATCACAGGTAAGTTACAGTTTCTGTAACAGTGATTGCTGCTTTAGAGAAGTAATTACTCCACTTCCACAGACCCGGGTTGGGTGTCATCTTTGATCAGAAGCAGCAAGAAAATAAACTGTTAAATTTTATTTAAAGCCCTGGATCAAATGCTGCCACGTTGTTAAATGTATTTCAACTCCTCAGTACTTGGGGATGCCTGGAAATGAAATGAATAATGCTTATTTGGAATTGACGTAAAATGTAAGCCACTTTTTCTAGCATATTTAATGTATTAATACAGTTTGTGTTTTTGATGGACATAACAAAATATAAAATAGAATCACAGAACTGACACTGACATCTAGGATGACGACTTTCTGTTTTGGTACCCAAGGCCTTTTCTGACTCACTATCCCGGTAGACTCAGTAGTTTTGCTTGTTCTAGAGTAAACCCAGAAGGAAACATGAGTTTAATGGTGTTTAAAGAAAATAAAGCGTAAGGATTTTAGACATGAAGATAAAAATAAATCTATTAAAAAGTACTTCTTAGATAACAGTATTTTCAGATGTTAAGGATAGGAGTAAGTAGTTCAAGATTAGAGGCTTCACATTTCTAGCTATCTAAAGTTAATTTTAAAGCAAAACTCGTTTGCTGTTGATGAAAGGAAATAACTGTTCAGAAAAGTTATATAAGAAGGTCCCTCTTCTTATATAACATCAAGGTGCCTGCGGTGGCAGCAGAAAAACAGGAGGTGATGGTCTCCTAAGTGGCAGCTAGAGTTTGCAGTTGTCATAGGCTTAAGGGAAAATTTGGCTATTTAGATGACTTCATACACCTGCATTTTTAAAATTAAAAATCCCAGCTATTGGAGCCTTATGCACAAGGAAGTAATGCAAAAGTACCACTTGATATATAAATTCTGTTAGCTACTCTTGCCTTTTCATTGTACACTTCAGAAGTATGGATGGCAAGATGTACGTATCTATGGTGGCTCCCCATGGGTTTTAGAGCCCTGATTTTCCAGCATTCTACAACTCGCATAAAGACCCCACTTCACTTTCTGCAAGTTGGAAGGCAAGAAGAAATGGCAAAGTAAGGTGGTGAAGGAGTAAGATTAGGACTAAGCCCCCACCTCTGGTTATGTTTATGTAGGGGTGTGTGCAAGCACACACACACTTTGAACAAGAGAAATGGGAAGATAAGAAATAGTATGTTCATTCCCACATGTAAAAGTTCTGCACTTACTGTCTTTTGTGGTCTGAGGCAGATCAAGGAGGTCGGGAAATCTATGCAAGACTCTGACAGCATAGAGGAATCGGAACTGGACACAACAGTTCTTCATGAGGTACCAGTTTACCCAAAATTTTAGATTATTACAGTATGTCACATAAGTTGAAGAGCCTGGATGCAGATAATCACCCTTTTGAATTTGGGGTTATCTTTAGCCCTATGTGAGGAAGTAGTTGCTTATGTTTTTTTCTTAAATGACATGACCCTTTCAATGCAGCTTTAATTGGGTAGGTGATGATGGAAAATGAAATGAATAACACCTGTTTCCAGTTGAAACATACTACTTTATCTCAATGTCTGCTCCTTGCATTGTCTGAAAAGGCACATTGAGCAGTTCATAGTCAGCAGAATGTGAATAAATATGTGCTCCTTACTTGAGTATTGCATTTTTTTGCTCAATATCTCTAGGTATACCTATAGCTGACTCAAATATTCATCATGCTTTGCTATACCCAATGTGAGACTCAGAATGCATTCTTGTTGTAATGGTAAAATGTTCTTCTGTGATGTACCACTTCTATTTAAAAGCGAACAAAGAACTGGCCAGTTTATTTTTAGGAATACAAGATTCTAAGGTGTATAGCCCACTTAGTTTTGGGAGTGAAAAGGGAGATCATGACATTTTATATAGCATCAGAGTGGAGAAATGGGAGAATTTTGTTGAACTTTGAATGGCTTTTTTCATTGACTCTTCAACAGTGGGGATCTATTGTTTTCACTGCTTAAAAAATTGTTTCTACTGAGAAACTCCATTTTGTTAAAGCTCCCCACTGACAATAAAAATTCACCCCAAAATATCACACAGTGCTCTGTGACTGGTGTTCTTTGGACACTGATCTCTTGTGTTAAAGCAATATGTTGCTCTTTCCTTTCTAAAATCAAATTTATTTCTGTATGAAATAAAAATTAAATCTCTACCAATCTGGAGAAAATCTTCTTACCTGCCTTCCAGCACTGGCAAGTCATAAAAATGTTGACTTCACTGGTGCACTGGAGCTCCATTTAAAGCAGAAAACTAGCACATAAACTGGTTTATCTAACACTATTTTTTATGTTGCAAAATTAAATTCTGAGGAGGTGTAGTCTTCCTGTTCTTCTTAGCTTGTCTCTAGGGTCCTGCATTACATATTGCAGTGCTTCTGGATGAGCATAGGACACATTTGTCTATTACGTTTGTACTTTGTGGTAGTGCCCATGTCTCTGTCCCCCTGGCTTTCATTTTATCCTCACCAAAACCTTGTCAGCAGCCAGTTTGGGAAAACATGTGTTTACCAGGAAACTTGAAGAAGAGCAGGAGAGTGTTTTCAGTCACAAGTACACCACTTGAGAAGCTAGTGATTGTAGCAGTTGCCTGGTATGCATTTCTGCAATCTGTGATTGAAATGCATGCCCTTTCTTACCACTGAGAATACTTATGCTTGCTATCAGCACCCTATTCAGTGTAAGTACATGAGTTCAGCATGATTCTCTGGTCCCTGGAGGGCACGGTTATATGATTCCCTTTGCAGGGGGACTTTGTAGAAAATGCTAAGCTAGCAGACCCAGTGGAAACATATGGCAGACAATTCTAAACAGAGGAGGAATCTGTACATTTTTCTTGCTAGGAATAGGATTGGGCTTGTTTGCAGTGTTGCAGCTTAAATCAGTAAAGCATTGTACAGGGGCAGTTTGGGCCTCATTGAAGTGGCCATTTAGTGACTGGTCTCAGCTGAATCAGTTGGCATGATGTTTCCTTGTAGGAGTCCAGATCCTATCATAGTAGTGGATCTCGGAGTGGCAGTGCATCCCACAGAGACTCATCCAGCACCCGCCATGACACTGAGACAGAAGATGTGCTGTGGGATGATTTGCTTCACGGGCCTGAGTACCGCTCCTCCTACACCAGTGACAGCGAGGGAGCCAAAGGAAAAGAAGCAAAGGGAAGCAAACGTGATCTGAAGGAGGATGTTTTCCAGCAGGTCTGTAACATGTGAAGTGTTTCCCCCGTCGCTGTAAATTAAGTGAATGAAAAGCTAGAGTCAAACTGCCAAAATCTCCCCCTCAAGCAACAGGGCATGAAACTCCTTTGTCAGGAGTTTCTGTGCACAAAAGTCACTTCTCTTTGCCACTTATCTGGGAGTGTAGTTGGGTTTGTGGTTCAGTTCTGGAGTATTCCCACTCAGCAGGAAACAGAGTGTTAGCTTAGGCACATTCTGCTAGATGGCCTCAATGATACAAGGGCAGGGCTAAGGAGATTTCCATAAATGGCGTGGGAGACTTGAATCTTGGTGCATGGCAGTGATCTTTCAAGTGACAAAGTCTCAGCAATGGCTGTGGGGCATTGGAGAGTTATATTCCCTAAGCCTCCTACTAAAGAAATTCTTCAAAGTGAAAGGAGTTTTGTCAAATTGGGGAAAATTTCTGATATGTACCTGTGATATTAGCACAGTTTACATATGAAATAAATGCACTCTCTGGGAAAGCATAAGTATAAAATATTGTGTCCTTCAAGTGCTCAGAAAATGTGGTACTGTTGGTGGAAGCTATGCTGATTCAAAGCAGCAAGTGATAAAACAATTGTGTCTTTATAGCGCAAAAAAGATTTTGAGGAGACTCAGCTTATAGGGCCTCATAGATCTGGTGAAAGCTTCTTGTTCTCAGAATTACTTAGCCCTTCAACCTGCATAATGTTAAAGCCATCTGTACGTTATTATAGGCAATGATGGCATCCAAAGTGTGCAGTAAGGATAGTGCCTGGGGCCTTGAAGGGTGTTCATGCATATTCAAATAAGGTCCATCTCTTGAGCAGTGAAGTTTGACGTCTTAGTGGCAAAGTGTTTGCTAATGTGTCACTAAAGCTACTGTTTTGAAGCTATTTTTCCCCATGTTAGAGACAGATTTTCCAGAATGTGGCTCCAAGATGCGTTTTCTTCCTCAGAACCACTTGTTCTGGCTACAGAACATAAACCCAGCCTCTACCAAAGTGAGTGCCCTCATCTGGGAGGGGAATGAGTGCAAGAAGGTGGACATGTCTGTGCTGGAGATGAGTGGGATCATCATGAGCAAGGTAAGGGTTATGTCATGGTGTATTTTGGGAGGGAAAACGTGACATTTATTTTCTGTGCATTTTGGGTCAGGTTTAAGATGCTATCATTGCTTTGTACAAACAATTAAAATTGCTCCAAGTTGTCCCCCACCTTAGCAACTTCTGCTGAAACATGACAGGTGGACTGTGATATGGACACCCAAGGCTGGGGGAGACTGCAGCAGCCATTTAATTGTAAGGAGAAATGTGGTCAACAAAAGCTTACCATATATATGTGTTCATTTTCAAGGTGCCACAAGACACTGCCCCCCCCAAAAAAAACAGATTAATGCTGCTACCATTCTGGAAATTGCTATGGGGAGATTTTTTTTTTTGGGGGGGGGGGTTAACTGTTACAATGAAACATTTCTTGCAGGCTGTGAAATTTTGCTCTTGCTTTCCCTAACCAATAGGTCAATGCCTTTCAGCAAGGAGCTGGTTACCAGTGGCTGGGAAATACTGTTACCATTGGCTTAGCTTTCCTTCCATTTCTCTATCGACTCTTTCACTCCAAGACCCTGGAACAGTTATGGTCCCTTTCTCTAAAAGAACTTTTATATATCTTTTGCGGGGCTCCCACCATCCCTCCGGTCGTCGCCCTTTCGGCAATCATCTTCCTTGAGCGCCTGTGCCTCACCTGGATGTTTTTCTTCATGATGTGTGTTGCTGAGAGAACATATAATCAGGTTGGTCTGAACAATCAAGCTTTGGGGCAACTAGTAGGGCAGAAATGCCATGGCAGTGAAATGGTTGCCACTGAAAGCACCAGCATAATAATAATAATAATAATAATAATAATAATAATAATAATAATAATAATAATTTATACCCCGCCCACTCTGGGCTGCTTCCAACAAAATATTAAAATACAATAGTCTGTTAAACATTAAAAGCTTCCCTAAACAGGGCTGCCTTCAGATGTCTTCTAAAAGTCGAGTAGTTGTTTTTCTCTTTGACATCTAGTGGGAGGACATTCCACAGGGCGGGTGCCACTACTGAGAAGGTGCTTTGCCTGGTTCCCTGTAACTTGACTTCTCACAGCGAGGGAACCACCAGAAGGCCCTTGGTGCTGGACCTCAGTGTCTGGGTAGAATGATGGGGGTGGAGACGCTCCTTCAGGTATACTGGACCGAGGCTGTTTAGGGCTTTAGCACGAACACTTTGAATTGTGTTCAGAAACGTACTGGGAGCCAATGTAGTTCTTTCAAGACCGGTGTTGTGTGGTCCCTGCAGCCGCTCTCAGTCACCAGTCTAGCTGCCGCATTCTGCACTAGTTGTAGTTTCTGAGTCACCTTCAAAGGTAGTCCCACATAGAGCACATTGCAGTAGTCCAAGCAAGAGATAACTAGAGCATGCACCACTCTGGCAAGACAGTCCGCAGGCAGATAGGGTCTCAGCCTGCGTACCAGATGGAGCTGGTAAACAGCTGCCCTGGACACAGAATTGACCTGTGCCTCCATGGACAGCTGTGAGTCCAAAATGACTCCCAGGCTGCGCACCTGGTCCTTCAGGGGCAGTTACCCCATTCAGGACCAGGGAGTCCTCCACACCTGCCCGCCTCCTGTCCCCCCAAAACAGTACTTCTGTCTTGTCAGGATTCAACCTCAATCTGTTAGCCACCATCCATCCTCCAACCGCCTCCAGACACTCACACAGGACCTTCACTGCCTTCACTGGTTCTGATTTGAAAGAGAGGTAGAGCTGGGTATCATCTGCATACTGATGAACACCCAGCCCAAACCCCCTGATGATCTCTCCCAGCGGCTGCATGTAGATGTTGAAAAGCACGGGGGAGAGGACAGAACCCTGAGGCACCCCACAAGTGAGAGCCCAGGGGTCTGAACACTCATCCCCCCCCTTTCTGAATATGGCCCAGGAGGAAGGAGCGGAACCACTGTATAACAGTGCCCCCAGCTCCCAACCCCTCTAGGCTGTCCAGAATGATGTTATGGTTGATGGTCTCCTTCACTTCCTTTCTCCCAGATAGCCTCTAGTATCACAAAATGAGTGTGAAGTTACTGGGTTGCATCTTTCCCCTCTGCATGCAAGTGGCAGCTTGTGGAAAGAGTCTAAATGGATTATGTTTTCCTCCTCATTTGACACCTTGCAGTAATGTGTTTCCTAACCTGGAGAAATGTTATTGAAGGGTTCCTTAGCATATTGTTTATTAACCTGACTGCAGAAATGGTAAGAGGAGGATCTGGTTGTGAGTCCCAAGTGACAGCAAAGTGCAGTTTGTTATGACAGAAACTTACTTTTCTTTTACAGCGGTCTTTGTTTGCAAAACTTTTTAGCCATATCACTTCTGCTCGGAAAGCCAGGAAGTATGAAATCCCTCACTTTAGACTCAAGAAAGTTGAAAACATTAAGATCTGGCTATCACTCCGGTCCTACCTAAAGGTACGTCTAAAAGCATTGGCATCTCAGCCTAAACAGAAGATGCCAATTGCTACTGTATGTTTTCAAAGGAGTGAGACTAGCCCTGCCTCCTTTGTACAAAAACCATGAAAGAGCCTGCTGCCTAGGACTGTGCGGCTGTTTTCAAGTGAGTGCTTGTTCCACCAAGCACTGAGTGAGATCAGCCCCATCTCCCTTGTGGCAAAATCTAAGAAAGGACCTGCCACAAGGGATGTTGCACTTGGTGAAGAAGTCTCTTCCCGGACAGAAGGCATCAGCTGGCAATGGGCTGGTGCTTAGCAGTAATTTTTGATAGCTTTGAATTATGAGTCAGTTTTGAACTGCATTGTTTGTTGAGTTGTTTATTGCTTTATATGCTATTGTGTTTTTATGATTATGTTGATAGAAAATGTACAATTTTCTCAACAATGTTGAGCTCAAAGCAGCTCACAATAACAATAGCACTAAAATTAGCAAATGCTGAATCAAATAGAACTGTTTCTGTTGCTCTCTTTCTTGCACACTTTCCTGCTTTTATAATTCAATTTTTTTGTTGTGGCAGAGGCGAGGCCCACAGCGATCTGTCGACGTGGTTGTATCTTCCATCTTCTTATTGGCTCTTTCCATTGCTTTCATATGCTGTGCACAGGTAAGATCTCAATAATTATTTGAAGATACAATGCTGATAATCAAATTTATATATCAATACAGTACTAATCCAAGCATCTGAATTTGGGTGTACAATGCAACGTGAGGAGAGTTCCACCTCAAAGGGAAGAGTTTGAAAATTGTCCATTTAAAGAACTTGGAACTAAAAAGCTGGACCTGAATTTACTTGTTTCTTCCTCCTTTTCAAACATTTTTTCAAACAAAACTTTAAAAAATTGTAATCCAATGGGCAGGAGTCCCGTCCCCCCCAGTGATATGTAAGCTGTTCCAGAGGAATTCTTTGACTGAGTAACAGGATAAAAATAATTCTCTCTCTTTTTTAAAAAAGTAGGCTTATAGCTAAAATTCCTTTTTGATTTGGTACATTTCCTCTCCACAGAGGAGTGACCTTTATAGAGCAGGTGTGGGAAATCTCTGGCCTGTGTGCCTAATTAGGCCCAACACACATCTTGTTAGCCCAAGAGGCAGTTTCCCCCAGACCATGGCCACTTGTTGCACCCTGAAAGTTTATGTGATGTCAGGTGAGTGACAGGTGGAGACACACTTGCCTGTGAACAAGTAGGAGCTTTGCCACCCGACCCTACCCCACTTACCATTCCCCCCTCCCCCTCCCCCCTCTTTTCTTCCTAACCTAACACTGTATGTAACACTAATGTCTCACAACAAATAAAACTGATCTGTAGAAAACGCATCTTGAAAAAATAGACAATGCACGTTTTTTCGTAAACTAAGAAATCTTTAATAAAAAAATATATTTTAAAAAACACAAGTGGGAGCCTTAAAATGGCAATGCACTCCCAGTGGTGACACCAAGCCTTCCTTACCAATGTACTACCAGTCAGCTGGGATTGCTAATGCTAATAACTTCGCCATGGCGGAACACCATAGTACCAGCTCATCCTAGCAGAAAACAGAGGTTGAAGTCAGTGCCTATCAGCTCCCTGGGAACTCTGTAGTCAGTTGATCCTTCCAGGGGCTTGCAAAGAGCAGACCAGGGCTCTTTGGAAGCTCCTTTCACCTTGCAAAGTGCCCTGTTTGGTGCTTTGAAGAGCCCATAATCAGCTGATTGGTGCTTCAACTATGCAGGGCTATAGCAGCTGTTACAGCTAGTAAAGGGCAGTTTGCTGATTCTGTTGTGTTTCTTTCCACAGCTTTTAAAAGGTTACAAGACATTCTTGAATGCTGCTTACAACTGGGAATTCCTAATCTGGGAAACAGCCCTGCTTCTCTTCTTGTTGCGTTTGGCATCCCTGGGCTCTGAGACCAACAAGAAATATAGTAATATTTCAATTCTACTCACTGAGCAGGTATTTTGCCTAACACATACCCTTCTTGTGATATTAGGCTATCAAATACATAAACTAAAATTGATAACCTGGGGTCTGTTCACTAGAAATTATTTGCCACTTTCAGTTTGCCATTCATGCCTGTAAATTGTTAGAATTCCTGCTCCATGATTGCAGTCATGGGATTTTTGTCTATCACATGACAGTGTATGTTTTGATTCCACAGAGTGGGAAGTGACGAAGGCAGGATGTTTGTGTTGCTGTGTTCCGTGAAGTGGGACTATTGTCCTTTGTTCTTTTTCTCTTTGCTGTCTGATGCTAGAGAGAGAGGGAGCCATGTTGCAATGCTCCGTGTAAATAAAGTAGATTAGCCAAAATGTTGAGTTGCTGAGGTCTGTCACGCAAGTTGTGCAAACTCTGCAGATCCCTAAATGTGCCGGTGTCGGTTGGCATCGGTCGCTGTGATGTTCGGGCTGAAGCAAGCTTTTGAAGCTCCCAAACGATCGACCAGGAGGGAGAAAACATGCCACTTGGGCATGTTTCTCTGCCAGGGTCCTACTCGAGTGTAGGCTGAACTCCTGACATAAATATTCATACATCTAGATCTTTGCACAGTTCACAAGTAGTCTGTTACTTACCAACTTAAATCTATATAAAATGAATTTATTAGTTTTGAAGAACAAGCTGGTTTTCAAGCCAGGTGCTTGAAGATATTGGGGTCATTTTGTTAATGGCTACAAAGTGCCACACTTGCACATTTAAAATGTAACAAAATTTCAGCGTTTAATTTTCATCTTTCAGACCCAGTGCATGGTCTGAAGGCTCATGAGGCTACTGCCTTGCTGAAGCTAAGCAGGTCTGGGTCTTGTCAGTGCCAGGATGGGTGAGCCCTTGGGTACCAGATGTATGCTGCCTTTAGTTCTATAACAAAAGGCAGGGTATAAATGATGCTGTATCCAATTCCTTGTATTCCTGCCCCCTTTCCAAGCTACAAATCTACTTTTCCTGCTACATGGACTCTTAAAACATACCCTTCATGAAGCACCTGTCTATGCAGCCAGGATTTGTTTAGACACCTGTCTTCTAAGTCTATCATCTCCCTTTCTCTGAGGTACCCATGTTTCTGGTAGAGACTAGCTTGTCTCTCATTTTGGTGCTAGGGTGTATTGTAATTTGCTGACCCTCCTTTGGTATGCAGGCAAATGGTTGATTTTTTTTGGGGGGGGGGTAACTTCAAGCATTTTGTGGACTGCATCTAGGTGTGTGTGTGTGTGTGTTTTAAAGCTCCTTGTTGGGGCCTGTGTTTCTGCTGCTTTGCTTAGGGCAAGTATTAAGTTACTTCAGTTAATAGTGCCTAAGGCTAAGGATGGGGGAAGGAACGTTGCTTATGCTGAGCATGCCTCCTATCCCTCCTATAGGTGAAGGACAGACTTGGATCAATAAAAGATGTGGACTGTTGTTTTTTTAAATCTGTTGCAGATAAACTTATATCTTAAGATGGAGAAGAAGCCAAACAAGAAAGAACAGCTCACACTGGCGAACAACATTTTAAAACTTTCTACCAAACTCATGAAGGTGAGCAGTTCAGAACTATGTAACTCCTTGCCTAGTTAATACTTGATAAAATGATGTTTGACCATTTGAAGGGTATTTTTGTGGTGCCCATTTGGGAAGGAGCAGAGCACACACTTTGCATGAACGTCTCAGGTCCAATGCTTGGCATTTCTAGGTAGGGATGGGAAATGTTGCTGTCTGAAACCCTGAAGGGTCAGTGTGGACAGTACTGACCTAGATGGTCCACAGCGTAAAGCAACTGTCTACGTTCCTAAGCAAGACTAGCCCTTTAACTTTCCTTTTCTGATGGCAGGAGTTAGATACTCCATTTAGACTGTATGGCCTGACAATGAATCCCTTAATCTACAACATTACTCGTGTGGTGATCCTGTCTGCAGTCTCTGGTGTTATAAGTGATCTACTGGGATTCAACATTAGAGTAAGTATTGATGTGTCTGCATGCAGAGTGGCTAGTTCAGTTTGGTGTTTTTCTGTGCTCAAGTTCATACACTTCCCTTCCTATGGGCTTGGTGATGCTGCAACAGATACTGTTACCAAAGAAACCAGCAATTGGGCCTTACGATTCTGGACCTTCAGTTTGAAAACAAACCAAACCAAATCAGAGAAGGCTGCTTAGTTTAAATCATTGGTTTCTGCTTCTTCATGTGTGTAGCCTGCAAATGAACAATGATCTGACAGTTGCTTGTATATGCTTTAAAAGGCTTAGTTTTGAACTATGAAACTACTGTTTTTTAGATTGATTTTTTAAAAATTCAATTGTTAAGCTACTCTCCTGATACAATGCCTACTTAATTTTTTAGTTGTGGAAAATCAAACCGTGAGTTGAAGAAGAAAGAAGCTTGGGCCCTTGTCCAGTGCCACAAGAGTTATCAGCAGTCCTGCATGGGCTTGGAATGGCATTTGAAGGTGCTTCTCCCATTTTAGTAGTCTTCACATCTTATGTTTTTCATACATTCCATCAAGAATGTATCAGAATAAATTAATTTTATTCTCAGTGAGGCCATGGCTTGAAGAAATGGTTAAATAAACCTTAGTAAACGGGCTTCTTAGAATAAAGTTATCTGACAAACCTGCAGCTCCCATGGAGTGCAGTAGTATGAAATCATACAACAGATATTTGTTGCATAAACAAAACCACTGCATCAAGCCAGTCATTTTCCGACCTGAAAAGGCTTGCTGTTAAGTCATCTGTAAGGGGAACAGAACTTAATGCATACTACGAACATGTTAAGGGACATGTTTTTAAAATGAGGTGGCTGAGCATGGTGCTATGTTCTAAGTTCAGAGAGGTGCTTGTTTTTGGCAGAATCACCTCCTTTTGGTAGCTTGCTCTTGACCTACTTTAAAGTGCCTCCAATAAAATTTTCTTGAATGGCACTAGACTTAGCAGCAGAAGCTGCTGGAGGCCTTGCCTACTGATGTTGATTTATAAGAGAAGGAAATTATATACTCAACTTGTGGTGATGGATTTTTATCTCCAGGCATGCAGCGGTTGCTTAGGAACACACAAACAGCTCCAGAAGGTGGCTTACAGTAGGCCTGCCACACACACCAGGAGAGATGATAGTTTTTATATGATTAGCATTCTTCAAATAACTCATTATGTGAACTCAGACTGATCTGAACAAGCAAAGCAATCTCTCCATGAGAGAATACAGCAATGTTTATATGCTTCCAGAGAGAGCAGATATTCTACAGTATTTAAGAGGCAATTAGAACCAAATTTCTGCTGGGATAGATTACAACACCCATTGCTAGCATTTAGCTGCACAGAAAGTGGGTTGGACCTGAAAATTTTCCCACTGCAGGGAGCTATTGATTAAAGAACTTTACACACAATCCTTCCCAAGTAGGGTAAGTATTAGGGCTGTGGACTGCTTCACACAAGAAAATTTTCTATAGCTGTACTGATTTCCACATATGGTATACATATGGTTTACCATACATAAATATTTAGAACCTACATGGCAGCTTCTGAATGTACATGCAGCAAACACATATTTCTATGTTTTTCTATTTGTGATACTATAATTTTATTCCTGAATCCACATACAAATATGTGAAGTAACTCTAAAAGGGCTTACCAAATTATCACTGAGTGGTTGGTTGCTGTCACTAGTATGTATGGAATAGTTGAATATTTTTAAAATCAGCACTGCCTGTAGCATCTTAAGCAAGATATACTTTGTATATGATACTGTTTATACAAACAGCTTTGTATGAACTGTTTATTGTCATACAATATTCTTCAAGTCCAACTAAATGTTAGTAATCTGGATGAATAAAACAAGTAATGTAAACACTGAAGTTTTGCTATGTTCTTTTCTGATGACAACCACTGTGTTTACAGGTAAAAGGGCCATTTGTGAGAGATGTGTTGGCTGCAGGTGGAAGGTTAATTTTACATTGTGCTACAGCTGTGAGAAAAGTAAAATTAAACCTTAGAGATGTTTCTACATAAGCAGAAGCATGAACAATGCTGCTGAGCCTATGTATTTTAGAATTTTTGAACTTGTACTTCCTGCTGTTCATGATCTTTTACATCCAATCTGGAGTTATAATGTAGCAGGCGGCTAACACAGTCTGACTCTGCCCCAATAGTTTTTTGTGGCCCTGCAATCCCTCCCAACCATTTCTCTTACTCTACATAATTTGATTCTGCAATGCCAAACAATTTTGTGATCTCCAAAATTTCCCCCTTTTGAAAAATGGTCATGCCCACGTTTACAGTGTTAGCTGGGGCCAATGCAGCCCTTGGCCTGAAAAAAGTTATATACCCTTGTTCTAATGCATAAAATACTGAAGAGGTGATATTTTCATAAAGTACAGTACTCCAGAAGCCATGAACTAGAGTCTCTTTTTAATGTATCTATATAAAAAATAATGAGCGATTTACAGGTCTCTTTCTAATCAGAACCTTAGAAGTATATATAAAGGTGCTGTACAATATATAAACATTTACATCCAGTACAACCATAGGTTTCTCAACATTCCAAGGCCACATTGCTAAAGTCATTTTATGCAGTTAAGTACAGATACAAAGTCTCTGGGTAGAAGGGCTCACATCAAACAGAGGACAACAAATTAGGTCACGCCATTAAAGGTTAAATTGCATATGGATAATGATTACTTGCTGAATAATGGAGGGGGGAACCATTTTAGTTTTACTAAGTCATCTTGATATTTCTGCAGTTTTCATTCAACACTATTCTGTGACAGAGTATAAGAGAATCTTGAAGGGATGTTTCATGATGTTTGTCAAGGTATTTAAACTACATAGGCTAACTCAAGTATTAAATATTTTCACAGTAATTTTCTACAATATTTGCACATACGTCCTACAGCAACTTGAGTTCTTAAATGAGAGAACAAAAGACACTTCAAAAAACAATTTTCTTTATATTTAAGAGTTTAACCAGCTGTTAGTCTTTTAAAAAACAATTTCCTCAAGAGCTGGTTTGTCTTGGTAGCATCACACCACAGAAATGCTTAGGAAAACCAAGTCCAAATAATATAGGGCTTTTAAAAACCTCCTGTTCAAAACAGGAATTCATTTGAGCCACATTAAACTTTCAAAAACTCAGGGAAATTAATAAGCAACACAGATATTGTTGGGATGGGAAAACACCATTTAAAAATAAAAAGCACAAACCCATGTGGAACTGTAAGATACTGTAAATTCACAGCCAACATACATACACCTTGCACAAATTTTTAAAAAGGTGAACAGATGTTCTAACCTAACTTAAATGTGCATCATCACACCAGTATATGTTTCTGGCTGCCACATGAGTAAATCCATCATGAAAGTGCAGGACTATTGCACAACAGACAACCTTGCACCTTTCAATTTCCCATTCTGACCAGTGCCATCAGGCATCCTATTGAGGCTCTGATTACAGGTACGTTTATGCTTTCAACTTTTCCTTCTCAAGCATTTTCACTGTCATTGCAATGGTCAGCTTGAGAGGTGGTGGTGAGGAAAGGGCTAATCAACAGCTTTCTAGAGACCTAGTGCTTTTAAATGGGCAATTGGATGTCACTTATGTCAGTTGCTTCTGATCAAGCTAGCAGGATAAGCACAGCAACCACACAGGGATAGTCATACAAAACCAGTAACAATAGCACCAAGCAAGTACACCTCTTGAAGTATTCCAGGCTTCAGTGAAATCATATCTCACACAGACAGCATCTAAGGAATTTCATTCTTCAGCAATCAAAGTCCATTTCAAGAGTTCACAGGATTACCACTATCCTAGATATCTTCACCAATCTATTCCCCATCACACTCAAAGCATTCAGACCCAGCAGGGCTAGGTGAAAAGGGTATGTCAGCAATCGAGTTGAATGCAAAGCAATAATCTTCTGAAAGTGACATCGCTAAAGCCCTCAGTGGCAAGCCTGTAGTTACTACGACACAATGCCAACTTCAGCTGTTCTCCAGAATAAGGCTGAGCAGTATCATGCAAAAGTGAAAAGCGAACAGAAATGGTAAAACCTTGAGCAGATAGATGGGCTCTATATAGATAAATATTTCCAAACAGCAATGGGAATGACTTTTCTCTTATTCCTACTGGCTCAGGGGAAGTGCCACAGTAACAGTAGTTACTGCACATGCAAAGAACTACACATGCAAAGGAAGTAGAGAAGCTTGTCTCATTCAGTTCAACAAAGCAGTAAAACTGACTGCCAGACTGCCTAAAGTAGAGTGCAACTGATAAAAAGAAAGGGTTAATATGTCAGCAAAACAGGAATGCCACCATTAGATTTTTTTTTTTTTTTAAATGCTTGGACATTACTGTGCAAGAAAAATAGTACTGTGCATTTTTTTTCTTTAGTAGATAGGGATTTCACAAAATAGAGGGGAGAGGAAGGGAGAAGAATGTTAGCAGTAGTAGAGTTCTTAAAAGGCAATATTAACAACGTGTCCTTAATTTGCAGACATCCATTTGCCACAGTGCTGCTATGCTGGAAGGAACTTGTTTTGTCCCATCTCAAACACACACACTCCCGCTCAAAAAGCAAAACAAGCTCAAAACACTAAAGAACTTGCAGAACTTATTAACCAGACATTGCATTAAGACATTCCCAAAACGAACACACACACACACACACACACACACACACACACAGGCAATGAAAGTTCCATTACAAAACATTCTGCATGTTTGAGAAATCATCACTTATACACTATAACTAACAGAACATGTAAAAAAAGGACTGGAAGAGAAGCTAATGGATGAAGGAAAGAAAATAAGTTTGAGAAGAAAGGGGAAAGAATAAAATATGAGTTGCCTGGGTGGAACCAGAAAAAGTCTTGTTAAAAAAATAAAACTAGAGAACAAGACTTGAAAGCTGGAAGAAAGAAGTGTAATACAATTAAACAGCCTACTGGAAGAGGAAGCTCCCTGACAAAATGTGGAAATCTTTGATTTAGGGTAACATAAGGGGCATGGATCAAACTCTTTGCTGAGATGGATCAAACTCACAAAAGCTCCTCCAGAGGCTGCCAAATCCATTGCTAGAATGATGTAAAATTCAAAGTCTCCATTCTTGCAGCTTGCCATCTCCTCAAATCCCATCACTATTAACTACACGTCTGAGGTGCAAATGGGCTCCACTGTTAACATTCCTCACTATCATATTTACACTCACACAGAAGTAAGAGAGGTACGTAAAAAAATGGAAAACAAAGTAAGGTCTTCTAGTAATAGCGACAAGCAAGGACAATTCTTGAGAATTTGACTTTGGTGGATTGGTTTACTCTGCTGTGTTTTAAGATCTTGAATTCTGAGCCAAGGCAGGAAATATTCAAGTGTTTAGACGGCATTAAGCAAAAAAAACAAACAACAGATGGGAGATGCTGACAAACAGCATGGCAGTAAGCTTGAAAGCATATGCACACTCTGCATGTTTAATAACTAATGTTAAAAGTGCTTGTTAAAAAATAATAATCAGGATATAATTTCGTGGCAATCCTGAAGCCACTTACTTCAATATAATCAGGCTGAAATTAAGAGAACTGTTGTGATTTTAAAACTACTCAGCTTTCAGATTTAAATTTGTATCACATATTTTAAAGTTGGAATGGACAACTCGAACAAGGTAGTGAAGAGAGCAAATGACAAAAAAGCACATATAAAGGGGCACTGTCCTGTTTAAAGTTATTATGCTGGTATTGACAGGTTTGAGGAGGGTGGAAGAGAGCTTTGTGAAAAAAGGCATTTGGGGCATGTTTGCTCCCTGACTCCAGAGAGCCAAGAAAACCAAGCACATCTAACTTCTTGCTTGAGCAGCGAGAACTCAGAAATATTCCCTATGTAAACATGCAGCATGCTTGAGTAAATACTCATTTTTAAACTCCCCCCCCCCCCTTTTCTGTGGCAGTGGAAAATGCAGAAGATTCAACAGGATACAGTAGATAACTTGGCACAAGAACAAGAGTAGTGAGTCATGATTACACTGATAATAGGCATTAAATAATTTTGTTCATTATCTCACAATACTATCAGAAAGCCTTAGCAGTGCAACATCAGGAGCATCAGGACACCACCTTCAAAGGGACCAAAGGACAGCAGCTTTTGAAGAGTTTCATATATGCAATCCGAAAGGTCCTTCATGCAGCCTAATTTCACTTCCAATCAAATGTACTTTCTGTTCATCACAGTGTCTGAAAAAATGACAGTTTTGTGAAAAGAAAAACTGTTTTAAGTGGCCACATTAGAAACCTGATTAAAATATGTTCTAAAAAAGTTTGTCAGTCAAACCCGTTTGTCAGTCACACCTGTTGCTTTTGTGACTCTGCTTGCACTTGGTACCTTCCAAGGTCCAGGAGTTATAGCTTTCTTCACAGGAGATCTGCTCTCAGTTTTGAAAATTCCATCCTCTTTGGTTTTGTCAGCTGACTCCAGGTCATTGTCTCTGTATTTGTTCAGGACAACAGGCTCTCCTGCTTCAAGCCTAGTGTTGTTATCTCCAGAAAGTACTGAATCATCAGGAAGACCTGCCATTTTTAATTGGTTAGAGCTTTTGATTTTTTCATCTTCCAGTGTTTTCTTTCTAAGTTGATTAGCCTCAGAAAGTGGAGGAGACTGCTCCTCTGACTTGTAATGTGCTGTCTCTGGAGGGCATTTCTCATCCTTCCCAGATATGTTTTGCTTTGTGACTTCTTTTATGCCTCCTAATTTCACTTTTTCTATTGGTAGCACAGTTGTGTGCTTTTCACTAACAGGTGTTCCACTTTTAAATTCTGTTAACCTTTGCTCTGTGTTCAGATTATCTCTGCTTCTTTCTTTCTTTGGATATTTCTGGGGACTGGCAGATCTGCCTCTCTTTTCCTTGGCAGGGACTTTCCCAATATCTGCACTCTCAGTGGTTCCCGGGTGCTTGTTTTCGCGTCTTTTGGGACTTTCTGGCTGGTCTAAGCAACCCTTGGTGGTTTTTTTAGGTTCACCCATTCGAGGGCTGTTGCATGGCGCTTGATTATGGCCTTTGGAAGTACTATTGCTCAACTTTTTTGGGCTGGCTGATCTGCCTCTGCTGGTTGCATTGCCCACTGCCAACTGTGCAGTACTGTGTACCACCTTATCACCTGGACTGGAGGGGTGGTCCCGTTTGTTCACATTCTTTTGTGCAGAAGTTGCATTCTTAATCTCCAAGTGGTTTTCCATTAAAGTGCTTTTCTTTTCAGGCACAGTTTTCTTCAGTTCTTCCAGTTTCTCAGGCATCTGGACTTTCACTAAAGCTTCTTCTGGTCCTGGCAAATGAGATGCTTCAGATGTGGAAGCAGAATGTGAAGATGAGGGAAGTGGTGTCTGTTCACCGTGTGTTACACTTGAGGACGTTGGATTCGAACTATCCAGATCACCTGCATCAGAACAAGGACAAATATGCCGCTAAGCAATAAGGATGTGTTCTCGACATTTAAAGCCCTTCCAGTTTTAAGCTATGTAAAAACACAACAACTCGTACAATGAAAAACCAACTTATGTCTCTATATGGCAAGACAACAAATTAGGTTTTACAGACTGCAGGTCATGTATTCTTTCGCTAATAACTGTATTTAACAAGTGCTGCATATCCCCCATATGTGCACATCCTTCCCTGCTTTGCAAACCTGATTTCTGTGCTTGCTCAACTCTTTCACTACAACAACAAAAAACTCCAATCTACATTAACTCACTTTCCTGTTAACCACAACACTGCACGGTAGTTAAAACAAGTCTTATTATTCCTTTACATTTCAGGGTAAGAATTTCTCCCACAGGGTCTAGGGAAGTGTATGAATGGGGTTTGCAGAATGGGCTGGAGAGAGAATAAATGAAAGGGACACAAATCTTCAAAATGGTGCTGAGTATGTAGGGCACATTTAATTCAATGTAGCTTATAACAATATTCATAAGCCACCAATTCAAAAAATAATAATTCATGGTGGTATGCAATAAAACCATGAAATCATAAAATACACATTTTTAATAAAAGAAACAAACTGTCCAATGCAGCTTGATTTCAACCTTTCTCAGAGGCAAATACTATAAATGAGTAGAGAGCTTCAACAAAGCATGATGCCTTTAACCAGTTATAGTCTTTGACCCCGAGGAAAGTTGAAACTGAAATGTGCTGAGTATTTCACATCTTTCTTTAGAGTACCCTACATACCTTTGTACTGTTTTGAGGCTTTACCTCTTTTTGTTTGTTTGTATGTGTTTTCATGCTGCCCTCTGCTGTTTTTCTCAAGAGAGAGTAACCACCATAGTGCATGTTACGTAGAACAGTTGGGAAAAATCACTGATTTGGAGGATGTGCTAGGAAGGACAATGATCTCTGCTGACACATGGAAAGGCTTTGGGATTTATTTAGCTGGTAAGACTTGTGAAATGCAAGACTCCTAAAATTTATTCTTCTGCATCAGTGATAGACTACACTTAAGCAATACATGCCAAAAGAAAACTGAAAACAAGGAGAGCGAAAAACTACTGTTTGAAGCAAATAAAAAGAGGTCAATCACAAGACATGCAGATTTACCAAGTCTTTAAGGAAAGACCAAGAAAAGCACTGAAAGCTTTAATGCTGCTCAGGTTTCACGTAGGAGCACAAACTGGAAGGAGCCAAACCTGAGGGAGGAAGAGAAAAAGCCCAGGACTATATACCAAAATCACAGCACACAGCAAAAGACTTCATCAGAAATGTACGATTCACAAGCAGAGTGCAAGAGCTGGCATAGTGAGAATAAAAAGAATCACACTGTTTCTTACTGTCCTGTGTTTGCAAGACCTGCTTGAGTATGCTCCACCAAGGAAGCCTGGTAGTCACAGTGTCTTAAATAAACAGACTCTCAGGTCTCTGTGGTGGCTCTTGTATGTGTGTCTTGAGAGAGAGTGCTGAAAGATGCTGAAGTGTCCCTACCCCCCCTTAGCCACTTTCTCAAGTTCCCGTGTCTGTTTAGAATGTTTGCACCCAAAAGAGATCACCTCAATTTTCTTAGGGTTATTCAGTTAAGGGGCGAAGTCTGTTGCAAACTGCTCCACTCTTGTGGAACGTTACTTTCAGACTAATACAGCTCAATATAACCCGTTGATTGACGTCACTTTCAGAGGCTATTTGGCACAAATTCCTGTAAAGGAATGAAACAAAGGGGTCCACTCATGGGAAAATAGACTGATCTCACAAGATCCTCCGGGGGCTGAGACTTCTGTGTCTTTTATCAGTCCTTCCAAATATAGTACCCAACATGTTTCTTTTTCTCTAGTGCTGCCTTCTCTAACCAGGTAAAGTCCAGAGCTTGTAAGACTACAGTTTTCACGATCCCTGACTACTGGGCTATACTGAAGGGTGCTGGCAGTTGCAGACCATCTGGAAGGCACCACATTGGCTATGCTTGCTCTAGTGCATTTGAACATTATTTACCTTTGACTGAGGGAATTTAATGCCTCTACATTATTCATGTCAATTCCCTCTCTCTGTGTGTCTGCCTGTATCACCTCTGCAAAGACTTCAAGGACTCGTGGGTGTGGATGGCAAAGGACCTACATCACTGTTTCTCTTGGGAGATAGCTGAGGGTTGGGTGAGGAGGGAGAACAATGCCTGGGCCTTGGGGATATACCTCATTTTCCTCTAAGTGATACAGGAAGACAAGGAAGAAAAAGAGCATACAGTCAGCACAGAAGGAGCGGGAAATGGGGAAGATTATTTCTAGGCAACTAGCTGACTCTGGCAAACAAAGCTCTCATGAAACTCTGATCTGCCTTCAGGTATGAAAGCAGATATAGATGTAAGTCTGCTTGACCTTGTCTCTGGAGAAGATAGCAGAGTTAATGCTCTTCTAACACTGAAGAACAGCAGCATCTGCAACATACAGAACAGGCTAAGACAGTCACTCCCTCTCATTCATCAGATCCATAAACAGGACAGAAGTACCATATTACCATGATCTGGTATTAAGCCGGTTCCTGGTCGCAAAAGGAGGAGAACTTTATTTCCTCCAGACTGAATCAATTCAATGGCTCGGGTATGGGTGATTCCTTGGGTTGGCTCCCCATTGATCTCAACAATCTGGTCCCCAACCTGAGGAAAGAAAAGCATCCATATGAAACACAAAGGGCACTTCAAATTCTTGCCTTATACATAAGCAAATCCTGTTTTGTCGCATATTCAATTCAAAGTGGCTAACAATATTCATACTGTTATAAAATCTGCTGAACTCACAGCACCACCCATGAATAACATCCCAATTATCACCTGGAATTCCAGGTACTGACCTGCTCTCTAGATAACTTCAAAACAGCTTTACATTCTGTGAGCTGGCACCTACATATGACTGCTGAAGGACAATGCTAAAAGCCAGCCGTGGAACTGGGGGCGGAGAGAGATGGAAGGGTTGTCATTGAGGTGTGAAATGCAACCCAAGAATTACAAAGTGTATATTGCAGTGTTGTTAACTGACCAGCAGATGGCACTGTTACATACAAGGTGGAGTCATTCCACACAATGCAGGGCTGGATGGAGCCTGATACCTCAGGGAGTAAAAGGGGGAGGGAACAGGTTCCATTTAAGGTGGGGAAGCAGCATCGCATTCTAGTCATTTGGAGCAGTTTCTTGCTTGAAAAATAGAAACAACTCACAGTGCTGTGATAAACTCCCTCTAGATATTTACTGTGTGGTTGAAAAGACATTTTGAAGGAGAAAGAGTTCATTTCAGTGAGAACATTCATTTAGGAAAGAAGATCTACATTGGCAGGAAAAAGCAGGGGACAGCTCTTGAGGCTCCGATTTGTAACTGGTTTCAAGTTTGATTAGCTTATGTGTATTTTGTCCAATTACAGGCAAATTCATCACTCCCTTAGACTTCTGCAATAAAAAGTGTGGAAGCAATGCTTTAACAGCCATATACCACAAGCAGCACAGCTCCATCTAGGTTCCTATAAACAAAATATACCGTGAGCCACTAGAAACATCCTTGCAGATATAATTTTATGGTTTGCAAATTGATTCTAAAATGAAAAGTGGTATACTGCAGTAATAAAATTTACATCATTAAATTCGTTTATAGCATACATCTCAGTGAACACTGTAGAGTCTTGAGAAAGAGTCTGTTCAAAACTGCAACCAGCAGGGAAGAACTGTAAACAAAGTTTTCATTTTTCTCAGTGTTACCAGGTGACCAATGAGATTACTCTGGGCAGATGGGCTTACATAAAATGGAAAGAATTTGTTTTATTTTATTTGTTTAAAAGTATAAAGAAGAGAGTATGATCCAATGAATAGTGTGTTGGAGTTCCAGTGCCCTGGAGCTACTTTCAGAGGCTCCTGATGCACACCTTTTGTTAAAAAATGTATGCCAATATGCTAAGTGGGAATATGCTTGGTAGTAGGAAAGCCATGGCTGTTGAGGTCGAGACTCTTGAAAAAGCAGCACTGACAAAGTCATATAAGAGCTCACTCACCTGCTCATCCTCCAAAATAATATATAGCAACCTCTGTCAACATTGCCCTTCTGTTTGCCACTAATTCATGCATTTGCTCATACGCTTTTGACACCCACTTTGGCATTTGCCAACATAAGCTACTTATTATTTCACGGTAATAGAGGTTATGTCTCCCTTTTCTACTGATTCACCATTAGGTATATTAGTGTCTGGGTGCAACTGTATAAATTCAAAATTAAAGGGGGCGAGAGGAAGGCGGGAAACATGAATATGTGATTCAAGTTTGGGGCTCTAGTAAGGGATACTACTTGAGATGAAGCCCATGGCATATTTCTGGAAAAAACAAGTACACCTTTAGAGCAGGGACAGTAAAAATGGTGGCCTCCAGATGCTCCAGATACCTGGCCAACAACTGGAGGCTGCCACATGGGCTATCTTTGCTGAAGAGTCCCAGCAAATACTCTGGTAACTATTTGGGAGTTGATGCAAACAAGGTAGAGTGGCAATGACAGTACTTACTCTGTATAATAATAATAATAATAATAATAATAATAATAATAATAATAATAATAATAGGGCCTGAAACACCAAGCAAGGTCAGCCAATTTAGTCTTTAAGAATCTTGGGTGATTAAGCCCATCCCCACCCCCCCAAAAACAGCTATTAGATACTCACATGAATTCTCCCATCTTTAATGGCAGGGCCATCTTCAGCAAGCCGAAGAATAAACAACCCCATGTTATACTCCTTTCCTCCACGAAGGCTAAATCCAAAACCTCGAGGACCTCTCTCCAATTCTACAGGATAACATCCAGGGATCTGAGCAGAAAACAAAGAGCAGACTTAGGATCACATTGGAGAGAGACCTTCCTTACTATATTGTTGGCGAAAGCTTCAATTTCTTAAATTCAAAGGATGATCTAAGCAGAAATGAAGTTCACATATCAGGCAACATGTACACACACACACACACACACACACACACACACACACACACACCTTCAGCAATGCACCCAGGAAGAGCTCAGGCAGAAGCTTAAATTTCTTGACTCAGTGAGATCATGAATTTTGGGGTCTCCAACTTCTGTTCTTTACTTCTCCATACAGTGAAGAAACTGGGGAAGAAAGTGAGCCTAAGACAGATCCTGATCTCTCCTCAAGTACAAGCTCAGGGAGAAAAAGTTGACTCAGGCAGATCTTAACATAAGATTGCAAATGCAAAGTGGCTTTCCTAAAGATCATCCTGATTTTTATTTTGACTGAGAGCCAAGCCCCCATATAGGGGCTGCTGCAAAGTGCTTACCCGACTTTGGTCTCCATGCTGCAGATGTAGCATTTAAAAGTGTTTGCCCTGTATATTAGCTGATATGCATGCATATATTTGTGCCAGCATTAGCCATTGACAAGGATATGCAATATAGCTCAATTCTTATTTAGTCATATTGGGTGGAATCCAATGAAGTGCTAAGTGAACAGTCTGTCAGCAGAAGGATTTCTGCTTGTGCAACGGAACATTTCCCCCCTCTCCTCACCCCATATCCCCTACGTATATTCTAGTGTTTCTCCTAATCCTCTGGTGCAGATTTAGTAATTCCTCAACTAATTCTACATGTAGACTCTATTTACTTTAAAACTTACAAGGCCAACATAAGTTCTTCCAAAAAAGGATGCAAACGTGCTCTTTCCCATTTCTTTAGCACCAAAGTCTAGGCCAGAAACTCTGCACAACTCTATGACTCCTCTCCCCCCTTCTGTTACTTTTAGAAGTATGAGGATTTAGTGAGAAAATTATTATGAGTCCCTGGAAATACAACTATTCTAGCTTAACCAGTTAGGGATAAACTGAAGTTGCAGTGACATTTTAAGTTCTTTATCAAAAGTAGCCAAGGCTTCTACCACAGATGTAACCCAGCAAGCTTTACGCAAAGCATAGCACTCCATCCTTAAACAGACTACTAGATCTTCCAATAATATCCCAATTTCCCACTTCATATTGATTCTAGTCAGCTGAAGATTAAATGATTTAAAAAACCCTGCTAGTTTAAGTCCAGGGTTCAGACTGCCTCATGTTGGCTCAAGCTCTACAAAGCTGAGGAACGAAAAGCTAAGGTTGACAGTTTAACATAAATGATGCTGTGCAATGTCACAAATTGTGCTTTCTTACAACTTACCACCCATGCACCTACACTTTTGCTTGTTTTTTTCAGGCCCAAATCCTGATGTGGAGGATGGAGTGCCTAGGACCAGCAAACATGTCCCATGTTGTCCTAGTCCTGTATTGTCTTATGAAGCACCTGAGCCTTACTGTAATGCTAGAGGAATTCTTCTGCAAGTTGTGGTTTATTTTTAAACACTACATTTTGTTAAATGTGGCCATGCATAATTGTGGGATGCACAGCTGCAGGGTGGCTGTTTGTATGTGTTTATGGTGCCCATGGCAGTTTGTCAGGTTTCCAAATATGCCACGAAACCTATGAAGATTGGTGAACTCTGGTACCGTCAGTGTATTGCACTGCTACAGGCACTGCACATGGCAGCCACCAGGTGGCTCCTGAATTCAGAACAATACATTCTATGGGGTCTGCTTCCAAATTAGCCCATCTCCACCCTCAAAACTACCAATAGAGTTCCTGCACTTTAAATATTCCAATCAACTATGTGGAATTATGTTCTGCACAAAATGTGGCTGCTGCCTCTTTTTTCTAAGCTCTAATACATGAAGTACTTGACATTTATAAAGTTAGACGTGATGGTAACATAGAATAACAGAATCGTAGAGTTGGAAGCGACCTCGAGGTTAATCTAGTCCAACCCCTTGCAATGTAGGAATCTCAACTAAAGTATCCATGACAGATGACCATCCAACCTCTGCTTAAGAACCTCCAAGGAAGGAGAGTTCACAATCTACCAAGGGAGTCTGTTCCACTGTTGAACAGTTCTGCCAAAAAGTTCTTGTTAGATTTCCTTGGAGTTCAAAGCAAGGAGTTTCATGAATTTTGCTGCTTTTATAGCGTTTGCAGAATATCCACTGCAGTGACTGTGACACAAAGTCTTACCTATCCCTATATTTGCTATGGGAAGTTTCGGCCTCAAACAATAGATACCAGTTTAACAGAGCTGTTCTCCAGAGAAGAGTTTATACCTGAGATAGTTTGCTCCCTGTGACAGATGAAACACCTTCCGATGACGAGAAGTGCTTGAAACTGTTGCATTGTTCTTTTCCAGTATCAGCTTCTACAGCACTCCTGAAATTAAAGGAAGCAGAGGGATGTTTGTTTATTTATATAAACTGAGGCAACCCAGTCAGATGGGCAGGGTAATAATAATAATAATAATAATAATAATAATAATAATAATAATAATATAATAATAATATAATAATAATAATAATATAATAATAATAATAATAATAATAATAATAATAATAATAATAATAATTCTGGTCAATAACTAAGGTTCTCTGGGCAGCTTGAAACAAAAATGAAAACCATTAGATATAAATACATCTCTCAAGACAGATGGATACCAACAACAACAATTGTGGCCTTCAGTGGCAATGTAATCATGTCCTACATGCCACTGCTGAAATCTGAAATAGCTCTAGATGAAAACTGGAGAGCATCTATGGCGTCATCAGCTGGCAGGACAGCGGCTTTGGCAATACTGATTCTCTGCAGTGCTTTGAAGGGGATGGGGGAGAGTTTTTCCATGCTCTGCCTTTGCTTGCAAAATGCTCCCTTTAAGATCAGAGTGAGATGGGGACTTAGAGCAGGAGGGAGAGGGAGTCTTGCAAAGCCTTTTGAGGGTCTCCCCCTCTTCCCTTTTATGTCCCTAATCTTACACCAGCCTTTAATCTCCACTCATGGGTTGATGAATGGAGATTAAATCCTGCTGCCTACAGTGAGTGATCCTGTTCCCTGCTGAAAACAGGAACACGCAACCAATGTAGGGAGGTGCTGAAACCGAATGGTTCCTGGAAGCCTCCGAGTGGCCATGTTGGAGGCTTCTTAGTGACAATAGTGTTCTGCTTAAGAATCCTAACATACCGTTGTCTTTTTTTATTGCAGCTTTTGCCTGCCTCCTTCTAAATAGAGCCCTGGGGAAGGGAGGAAAGACAACAGAAAAAGCAAAGCCAGAAAGGGGGCAGGGCGCGGGGGGGGGGGGAGGGAGAAGAGGTTTTCTCTAAAATATAAAGTTGGGGGGAGGGAGACTGACAATGATTTTGAACAAAGGGGAGAGTTTGATTCAGAGAAGCAATGTGGGGGGCAGTCTGCAGAGACTGAAGAGGAATAACTGGAAGAAGAAGTTCCATCCTGGGCAGGAAAAGAACTAGAGGAGGTGTCTTGGGTTATATGGCTGACCCAGGAGACTGTCATGAGTTTCCCTGCTTTCCTAGGCATAACCCACCCAATGAAGAAAAACAAGCATGAAGCAACATACATACCATATTTTTCCATGTATCGGATGAGGTTTTTTGACTCAAAAATCACATCAAAATACTGGGGTCATCCAATACACGGATAGTGGCAAGGGGGTGGGGAGCGCCGCGCCGCCAGTCAGCTTGTTGGCAGGAGCGCGGCTTCCCCCAGTGCCGCAGCAAGCGGGGAGTGATCTGGGGGGTGTTTCCTGCCCGCAGGTACATGGGGGGGGGGGAGAAGCTGCTTGTTGGTGGGAACGCAACTTCCCCTAATGCTGCTGCATGCAGTGGGTGCTCTGTTGGTCGTTTCCTGCGTGCGGCGGCACTGGGGGAGGTTGCGCTCCTGGGAGCGCAATCTATGGAGTGTTTCCTGCCTGCAGCTGTGGGGGGGGGAGAGGCTCAACAACTTTGGGCCACCTCCCCTCATTTTCCTAAAATTGAGTCCCCCAAAATAGGGGGGTCTTCTACAAGGGGGTGTCCAATAGACGGAAAAATGTGGTACTTCATATTTTATATAACAGGGCTTGCTTCTCCAGTGCTAATTCATGCCAATTCATTTGGCCCATGATGCTGGGATCTGTGTCTCCTGGAGCAAAAAAGGTTTCCCACCCTTGGTGTAAACATAACCCTCAAGAAACCAAAGGAGAACAAGTCCTCTGCACTGGGACTAGATCAATTCCTGAGTTAAGAAAGCGTCCCAGAAAATTAACTTGTTTTGACCATAGATGGAAAAGACAAAAAGAGTTACTTTCTTGCCTCCCTTTTTTCTAAGGGGCCTAAAAATAAGAAAAGACAAAAGTATTTGTACCTGTCAGTAGGCAAAGAGCTGGCTGGCACTGTTCCCATCGGCCGATGCTGTAGGGCTGGACTCTGCTTGGCAGAGTTTGTTCCTGATGGGGGACCACGATGCTCTGATCAAGACAGAAGAGAGAGATTAGAAGTACCTTGCACATTTCGACAGTATTTAAAAAAGGAAAAAAATATGTCAAATATACTATTTTTGTGGCTTCTGGTTCTGCTCTGCCTTAATGGAGGCAATCCCCACAACAGTGGGAGATTGTTGGCGAAGGGAAAAAAAGAATGATTGAGGGTAATTATCCTTGCAAATTACCCCCAGGGACAGGGAGAACAGGTGTCACTTGCAGTTCATCTTGGTACCTGGCTCTTGTTCCGGCATGGAGGCACTGAGTATAGAAGCCTTTAGCCTGCCGAAAACCCTCCAATGCTGCCATTAGGAAGCAGAGGTTCTCCTGTTAATTAGAGCTTAATTGGACCAAAGTACAGACATGTGCTAGAAGAGATGAGATCACAAACTGTGGAACAAACCAACTGCAAGGACTTTAAGGTTTGAACTTGAGATAAGACTTCATTCGGTGCAAAAGACGGTGCAGGGAGGGAGCCTATGGTTTATTTATTTAAAGTTTTCTTCTCTACATTTATGATTCGGCAACCCTCCTCTGAATGTTAGTCCAAATTATATTTGTACAAGCGAGGTTGGAAGAAATTGGATTATAAATATAGAATATAACATCAAACGGAACTGTCTCTGTAAAAAAAGGAAAGAGGGAGGAAAGCTCTATTTTGCAGAAGGTTTATGATGGAAACTTACAGCTGACTCTTCCCCATCCTTTATTATTTACAAAGTGAACTGAATAACACAAAGAAGACTTGGAATTCAATTTAATTGGAAGTATAATTGCTCATATATCTTCAGTTGGAAGGAAGGATGAAAGGTGTCTGTGAACTGCCAAGGAACTGATAACGTTCTTTATTGAGTTATCTGCAGTTTGACAGACCACTCTTCTTCCCAGGCTGAAAAAATGGTGACAAAAGGTTATTTACAGTCATACCTCGAGTTGCGTTTGCTTCACGTTGCGTTTTTTCAGGTTACGAACATGGCAAACCTGGAAGTGTTTACTTCTGGATTTGCCGCTTTGTGCATGCGCAGGAGCGATCTGCGCACTTCCCTACATGAAAACCCCTGGATGGATCTGCTTGACTATTGGCAGGCTTAAGGACTCTGGAGGGGCTTGTCTGCAAATTTCAACTACTTATGTGAAAAGGAATAAAATAAGTTGCAGCAGTTCTTAAAATTCCGCATTATATTAAATGGAGACAAAATAGGTTCAGTTTTAACAGATCTGATTTGGACATGGATAATGAATCAAAATGGAACTGCAGAGTGGATCCAAAGCAGATCAGGCTGCCTCCAAATGCTACAGACACAAGACTAAATTTTGAATCTTAGCAGAATTGTCTGAATAAGGTCTTACTGGTGCCTCTGCCTCCAACACAGCATACACATTGATTAGATGAGGGGCGGCAAAACCCTCCAAATGTTGTTGGCAAATGCCACAGCATGGCAAATGGCTAGGGATGTTGGGCACTGGAATCCAGCAATATCTGGATTAATTTCCCTGGATTAGATGCTCACAGTAAGCCCAGCCACACTTACAAAAACAAATGCTTTCTGGAACATAAGGCGCCACTCAGAAAGGAACAAAGCATATACTAACAAAACAATCTCCCTCAGTGAAAAACCTTAAAGAACAGATTTTAGCCCAGTATGAACTGGTAAATCTTGGAAGAAGCAAAAAGGCTTGGATAACTTTTAGTCTAATGACACTAGGTGTGCCGAGTTAATGCTTTCCCTCCTTTAACGCAAATTCATTCACATCTGCAATACCTTGTGGTAAGATTAATGGCCTTAACACTATTCCTTAACACAGATTTCTACATTAGGTTCCATTTTCCCAGCCATGCAAGAAAACCCTGTAGAGTTCAGCACAGAATTGCTTGGCCTTATTACTATGAAATGCCTTGAATATCCCCGCCCCCATAAAGACAAATGTCAACATTTTCTCCTGTTTTACACTCAAGAGTTTTAATTAATAAGCACAGGTAGGGAAAAGGCCATCTGTCTGTACTCATTCCCCTCTCCACTGCTCATCCTCTTCCGCCTGCATTTCTACTTTCTACATGACTGGGGCTGACAAGCTTCTGTTTTGAGCAAAATGCTAACATAATGCTTTGTGGAGCATGAAGCACAATTTGTTTTTCTTTAAATTAAAGAGACTACGGGAACAAAAAACAGAGAAAGTTAAAAGTTGGCATTTCTAGATGCTAAAAAGAGTTTAATAGTGGGTTTTCAATTTCTACTTTAGGATGTTTCAACTAATGGAAACAACAGGGAAAAGCAAAGCCAGTAGTAGTTAGTATGCTATGGTGATGCAGGTTCAAAAGCTGTTTTTCTTTCTTTGATTATAGTCCTACTGATCAGTTAATGGATGGAGGTATAGATCATCCTTATGAAACAGAACATAAGAAGAGCCTGCTGTATCAGGCCAATGGGCCATCTGGTTCAGCATCCTGTTCTCACTGTAGCAGGACCCGTGCACAAGTCCACCCTCCTCTCCAGCAATTTATTCCTACTACTGAACCAATTCCTGATCCACAAGGTCCTCTTATTCCATGGCTGCTATGCTTACTTAGGAATCTTTGGTGAACTACCTTGTCAAAAGCGTTTTGAAAACTGAAATACACTATGTCAGGCATCCCCAACCTGCTGCCCTCCAGATGTTTTGGCCTACAACTCCCATGATCCCTAGCTAACAGGACCAGTGGTCAGGGATGATGGGAATTGTAATCCAAAACATCTGGAGGGCCGAAGGTTGGGGATGCTTGTTGGCACTCTCAAAAAACTCTAATAGGTTTGTGATATGGGACTTGCTCTTGCAGAAGCCACACTGGCTCTGCTTCAGCAAGCCTTGTTCTTCTATATGCTTGGTTATTTAATCCTTAACAATACTTTCTGCTAGTGATGTATGGAAGTGAGAGCTGGACCATAAAGAAGGCTGATCGCCGAAGAATTGATGCTTTTGAATTATGGTGCTGGAGGAGACTCTTGAGAGTCCCATGGACTGCAAGAAGATCAAACGCATCCATTCTTAAGGAAATCAGCCCTGAGTGCTCACTGGAAGGACAGATCGTGAAGCTGAGGCTCCAGTACTTTGGCCACCTCATGAGAAGAGAAGACTCCCTGGAGAAGACACTGATGCTGGGAAAGATGGAGGGCACAAGGAGAAGGGGGCGACAGAGGACGAGATGGTTGGATAGTGTTTTTGAGGTTACCAGCAGGAGTTTGACCAAACTGCAGGAGGTAGTGGAGGACAGAGGTGCCTGGCGTGCTCTGGTCCATGGGGTCACGAAGAGTCGGACACGACTAAACGACTAAACAACAACAACAATACTTTCTGCCAGTTTTACCAGGACAGATGTTAATTTAACCTGCCAATAATTTACAGGATCTCCCTGGATTCAGTTTTTAAAATTGGTGTTATGTTGGCTAGTTTGCATTTTTCAGGTATGGAGGCTGATCTTATTTTTGTTGGAAGATCAACCATTTCACAGTTGAGTTCTTTGAGAACTCTCTGGCTGCTGCCATCTGGACCTGGTGACTTGTCAGTTTTTATTTTGTCCATTAGGCCTAAAACTTCATATCTTGTCACAACTATTTGCCTCTGTTCCTCAGATTCCTTTCCTGCAAAGAAAGATGCAAAGAATTCATTCAGCTTCTCTGCAATCTATTTATCCTCCTTTAGCACACATTTGAATCTCTTGACATCCAAAGGTCCAACCACCTCCTTAGACTAGTGTTCAAGAAGTAAAAATCCAGGCGATCAGCGGCTAAACAAAAGCTATTCAGCTTTTTTGGAATTTTTTTGAGCTTTTTTATTTGTGAGATTGCTAGCAGGGCCACCGCCACCTGCCACTGCCAACTGCACTAATCCCCCAACAGGGAAGAGGCAGAGGGCCAGCTCCAAGCACTTGCTGGGCTCTGGTAACCCCAGTCCCAGCTCTTGTCATGAGTCCCTTGCTCTAGCGCTCCCAGCCCTGGCGCTACTCACAGACTTTGGGCTCCAGGTGGCCCAAATGGAGCAGGAAGGGGAAGGAGCAGTGGTGGCGGCTTCCTTAGTGGCTGCTGCCAGCCCAGGCTGGGAAAGAGCCACGCAGGCCTGGTAGTGACGCTGGTAGCATGCGGGCCTCGCACACGTTCACCTCCGGCCAAAGCGAACGCTTCCGCTTCTGGGGCACAGTTTAAAAATAAAATAAAATAAAGCTCCCCACAAACCCAGGCATTTCCTATAAAATGCAACCTCCCCCCCAGATGGGGATGTAGGTCCCCCAAAAGAGGACATGTCTGGGATTTTCGGACATAAGGCAAGCCTACCCTAGACAGTCTGCTATGAATATATTTAAAGAACCTCTTGCCATTGGTCTTAATGTTTTCAGCAATGCATTCCTCATTTTTAATTTTTTTTAGCTTTGTTTGTTTTTTTGTACTCACCACCCCACAAAGGTTTGAGTTCCTTTTTCTTTTCATTTGGACAAAACTTCTATTTTTTGAAAGAAGCCCAATAGCTTCTTCAATTCTGCTCTTTAACCACACTGGCATGAACACTAGCTCCTTCCTCAGTGATGTAGTTGTAACCACCAAATATTTTGTGATCTGGACACTTACACATATTTCAAGTACACCTACCTGAACTCAACTTTATATTAAGCAATTTTCTATAAATCATTAACTTATGTAACCCACAAGAAAGTATCCTCTGAACCATGTAGATGTCCGACCGCCTAGTCTTTATTTTGCAATCAGTTATTTTCTTCTTCTTTATGTATTCCTGGGTCCTCATTTTACCTTTAATTTTATCTGCAAAACTCCAGGGAACAGAAAATTGGGTACATCTCTAAATTTCTGCAGTTGGCTCACTTCTCAAGCATTTAGAGAAAATAGCAAATTGTGGTGGAAAAGATTCAAACCCAAAGACAAACGAGACTACCAGAGTTGTTTTAAACTGTTTTTAATGTTGTATTTTAAATTGTTGTAACCTGCCCTGGGGGCCTTAGGATGAAGGGCAGGAACAATAACAAGAAGAATCTCAATGTCATCTTCACTGAGTAACCATTCTCTCCCCTTTAATATAAAAAAAATGAAATTGGGAGTGGGGGGAAATGTGAAAGCCTTTCCTTGAAAATAATGGATGTTGTAAGTATAAAAGCCTTGACAAGTAGATAAATTATGTCTTTGATATTCTGTCACAAGTCATAACATGTGAAATCAGTGGAATCAATATTGTGGCAGGTTGGTTTTAGGTGATTATTATTCAATATTGTAGAAAGCCATCTTTCTGGCAAAATATCAATAGCAAGTTTAATTACATGCACAGGCAGTAGTCTGGAAAAAAGCATACCAGTAAACTGAGCTAAAGAAGAGCTTCTTTTCAAGTGATTAGATTTTACATATTTATACTGAGCTGTTTTGTAGGGAAAATACTATATGGGGACAATGCAACATCAGCAGATGGGATTTCAGAATAATAAAAAGTCATTTTGTTACTTAGAGGACTAGGTTGTTTTGATGTACAGTATTTTGCATCAGCCTGGCTGGTTTGAAGGGAGAAGTTAGATGTGACAGGAGGAGATTGCCACCCAATCCCTGCAAAGTGAGATGGGGAAAAATTAAAAACACAGCTCTATTCTTACCTCATTCTCTACCCCCTCCCCCAAAGTTGGACTCTATGAAGTAGCCTCTGCTAGAGTGATAAAAGTTACTTGGTGGGGACTGACAGCAGATAGGTGGTTCGTTTTCCCCTCCTACTTACCCATGTAGTACTTTAAAATCTTCCTTGCCCTGATTTTCACTCATTTTGTAAGGACTTGGCTGGGTAAATGAAAACTTTGCCAGATGCAAAGGCAAGTTTCTTTGGTGGGGAAATTTCAAGTGCAAGCGAGCACAACCCATCTAATTTCAAAATGGTGGTGGTGGGGTTAGAGGAGGGCCTTCAATGGAGATAATAAGGTTTGGGAAGACTCATGGGATAGAAAGCTCCAGGCAATCAGTCTCCAAACTGCTAGATGCTTTTTAGGTAATGGTCAAGTCCTTTGCCCCAAAATGGACTGACAACTAGTATGACCATTTAAGAACTGTGACATACGCATGCCACAGATGCTACCTGAGTCTACATGTAATACTGGTCTGGGTAGGAGCACGAAGTGATCACCACCTCCCTGGCCTACACCACCTACAAAAAGCACCTCTGTCTTAGTTGGATTGAGTTGCACTTTGATGACCCTGATCCAGTTCATTACTGACTCTGGACTATGATTCAGTATCTCCACTGTCCCGTCCCATTCTGAAGAAAAGGAGAAAGGGAGCTAGGTGTCACCAGTCTGCTAATGACATCTCAATGCAAATCCCCAAAATACTTAATTGAGCAGCTTCATGCAGATGTTGAACAGCACTGGGGATAATAAAGAACCCTGCAGGACATGTCACAGGGACCATCAGAAGTTCTTTCGTACCACTTTCTGGAATTGACTGTCCAGATAGGAATGAAACCAGTGGAATACATGACCCTTCAATCCCAAACCCATTAAATTCATTCAGATACAGTGGAACCTTGGGTTGTGGTCATAATCCATGATGGAGGCACGTCCGCAACCCGCAGCGTTGACATCCTGAAACGCCGTGTCTGGGCATGCGCGATTTGGTGCTTCTGCACAAGTGTGATTTAGTGCTTCTGCACACGTGGCGAAAACCGGAAGTAGCCTGTTCCAGTACTTCCAGGTTTCCCACAGTCCGCAACCCGAAAACACGTAACCTGAAGCGTCCGTAACATGAGGTATGACTGTAGGTAATACTGAAAGCAGCTGAAAAGATCCAGGTTGTGACCATGTGGCAGCTGAATCTTATTGTATCTAGAAAGTACAACAATAACATTCTTACCTTCTTCAGCAACAACAGTGAGTGTGACAGTGTTCCCTGCATCTTTGATTAACTGCACAATGTTTTCATGTGAGAGGTCTACGATTGACTGGCCATTCACTGCTGAAATTCTATCTCCCACTTTCAGTTTTCCACAGTGATCAGCTGGACTCCCTTCAATGACACGCCCGATTTTATGCGGAATCACTGAAGAATGAACAAAAGTCATATCAATGTCTCTACTACACACTGTTATATGGGCACTGTTATCCATTATCATTTACACAAACCACTGCATGAGCACACAATGCTCAGTCTACGAACCATGAATCTAAAAAGTCTCTACCTTCTGGAAGGATTGGGGTTATAGGCAGTGCTGGATTACCCAAAATGCAGATTAAGCATGTGGTTAGGGAACCAGCAAAGATGGGGCAAAAATGAAAAAGAGAGGGTTGGTTTTGTTGGTGTTGTTTAAATGATATTTGATATTTCAGAAAAAGACAGTTTGTGATGAACTCATTGGTCTAATGAGTGACGAAGTTCATTCAGCTATTGTGGATGAAATAAGTACTGCTGGCTGGTTCTATTTATCTGTCGACTCTACACCTGGTATTTCACCTATTGATCAGTTGTACTAAGGTATGTCTTTCACACAGATGGAAAACCTTCCCCATGTTAAAGGTTGCTTTTAGAAAGGGGTTCAAAAGCTTTCTTAGCTGCAACCATGTCGGGCACAGGAAGGGGAATGCATGTAGGGCTGGTTCAAAAGGGCCCAGTTCCAACTAGAACCCAGGGGATATTCATTGAGTCTTTAATAATTCAAGTCAATTGTTTTAATTCCAAGACCTCATAATAATATTTAAGATGCAACATCTCTGGGCCGCCCCACTCATGGGGGTCTATACAGTGCTATGTTTCCCCCTAGATATAAAACTTGAATAAGGTTTGCCATTGAATGAAGTAAGGTTCTCTTTTCTTATTCACTTGTTGGTCAACTACACAAAGGGGAGCAAGATTCCCACTGCCATGTGGTGGAAATAGGGAAACTGCCCACTGAATTTGAAATCTCCTGTCTGGCAACTTTATCTTACTAGATCTTCCCTTTAACTGCTTAACTATTATTTACTATTCTCCAGTTTTTTGGGGGTGATCTTATTAGCTCTCCAATTATTTTGTAATATATCATCAAGTGATTCTGAGGTGCCCTCCTGCTCAGCTTATGGGTCTGTGGGGGGAAATTATTAAATCTACATGCATCTGTTTATTTTGCCATTATTCTACTTTTCTGAAACCCTGAAGGTCTAAAGCAGAAAGAGACTGAATTCTGCCTAGATCCTTGCAGCTGCTCATACTCCCTCTGTGATTAGCTGCTCACACAACACTGCACATATAGGCAGTTTTTGTTATGATTCCATTCCCAAGATCCCAAGTATCCATCAATTTTTTATGCCTGCTGCTTTTTCCCACACATGTTGTTAGCACCCTGGGTGACATCTTACATACCAAGTAAACCAGAATCACTCCAAACCTTGCGTGGTAGCTGGAAGTCTGAATTGCTTTGTATAGAACTGATGCTTTATTCTAAACTATGCATCACATGAAGGAAGCAGATGGGACAGAGGTGTGCTGAGCTGTACTTAGCAAAATTACCAAATGGCATTTCAAACTATGACAGTAAATCTCATGCAGTTTCAGAAAGCCACCAGCAATTTGAGATTATCTTATTCAGGCTTGTAATTAATGAAATGGCTGTCACAAAGAAGATGACAGATATGGCTTCTAGTTTTTAACTCTATTTGATGTCTACCATGTTTTTTTTTATATTTCTTCTCAGTTTTAATCTAATTAATGTCATATTGTGGCTATAAATGAAAGAATAACGTGTCAATATAAACATACTACACATTGCAAAATCACTACTACTGTTAAGACTTTTAACTGAAGGTAACACAGAGTGGGCTAACTTTCAATTGTAAAAAAGTATCAAAGTGCAAATTGTAATGAAACGAACAATACTTTTAAAGTATTCCACAAACCCTAGGCCTGCTATTATTGTCTTTATGATGCTGAAAAAAAATGTTCTACCAAATGTTTCTACCAAAGCTCCCTATTTTCTGTGCCAAACGATACTTCTTCCATTGGGTCTGGGTTTTGGTTTTTTTACGGGGGGCACAAGAATGTTTTGCATTATGGAGCATCAGGATTACACAGAAAAAATGGCTTACTTATCAAAAACAATTTCCTTTCTGATGTGGTCTAAGCACTGATTAGGCAGCATGAAAATAGTATTTCATATTTCTAACACAGGGCACATAATCAACTCAACAGCATCAGAGGGTGACAGCTCCAGTTCTAATAGTTTCCATAGCAACTGCCTTTTAAAAAAGAGGATGACTCTCCAAGTACTGACCTAGTACCATTGCAATAGCTATTTTTTACTCTGCTCCTTGCTACTTCATGAAGTGTACTGTGAGAAAACAGTTTACATACAAATCATTCTTAAAAGCATAGTCTCAGACAAAACAATCTGAAAATAACCATTATATTCTTGCCTTTTTTTCTGTGCAACTAAGTGGGGAAAGAGTCAACTATGAAAATAATCCTAAGTGTCTCTTTCCCTCTCTCCCTCTCTCTCTCACACACTTTAAAAAATCACTCCATTAACAGCAACCAAAAGAACAGCTATTGAGAAAATAACAGAGTAGGATTTATGGTCAATGTACCCAAAAGGAATCCAGAAATGAACATTTTTAACAAAAAAGAAATTGGATGAGTTTAAACAAATCTGCAATTTCATTATCTGTATTTTGTTTTAATTTTATGAACAAATATTACTAAAACAATATTCTGGGAAATATATCGAATTTTTTGTTGTAGTTATTCATATGAGGTAGGGAAAATCTGAAGGTGTTCAGGAGAATATAGCTGAGAATTTGTTTTTAAATATATTCTTAATGAACATGAAATGAACATTTTATTGTTTTGGTACTAGAAAAATAAGGTTTCTAAATGTATTTTTGGTTGACATTTGACCAGAAAATGCTAGGCTTACCTATTCTTTTGCCTTTAACAGAAGCTTAATATTAATAAAACAGGTGAAACTATTTACATTCACTATACATCAGATCTGATCTGATCAAGTCTAAGCATATCCAACATGTTAAGATATCTACAGTCAGTTTTACTGACAAGAGCATCTTTGTTCAAGTGTCAAGTAAGGATACAAATCCACTATTGCACACATGGGCTCCAGCTTGATTGGTTTTCCTGAGTTAAGTCATATTTGTTGTTAAATGCAACACACTATGCTTTGCCCCCCAAAAAGAAACATTGCAAAAATCTTCCCTCTATCTATGTCTGAGGCACAACTAGCTTTCTGAGACTGCATTTAATTTACATAGGGTTTTAAGATGGATAACTATAAAAACAGCCAGCAAGCTAAAACAATACTAAGAACAGCAAACTGATTAAACATTTCCAAGTTAAAATGCCATGGGCCTAAGCAATTAAAATGTTTTCACCTGATAAAGAATATTCATTGGGATTGGTTTTAGGAGGACTGAACCCAGAGATGGCATTCCAAAATCAGGTGCCACAACAGAAAAGGCCAGATCATTGGTCACCACATGGATTAACTCAGTAAACTGAGATGCATGAAAAAGAGCCTTACCAAATTACCATAAAGAAGGGGGAACTCCTTGGGATACCTCAGTCCCATGCAACTGGAGCCCTGATAAGCACCTCAAATTAAGCCCAGAAAGAGACAGGAAACTAGTACAGCTTTTTCTTAAATCTAGGGAGATATGCTCTGAATAACCAGGGTCAGACAACAAGGCCAGCTGGTTGTTTTTGTACAAAATGAAGTTTTGGAGATACCTTCAAGGGGTAGCCTCTAACGCAACATGAAATAGTCAGTTATGGATATTACCACAGCATAGATGACAACAGCTATAATCATTATTTCTTTCCAGTTGACAGCACTGGTTGTACAATCACAACAAATATATTACTTCAGAGGAAATAACTTTTAGGCTGTGTATGCTACAGAACAGGGGTTGCCAACACGTTTTGACTCATGGGCCCTTTTACAAACTTGAGAAACTGCTGAGGGCTTCCTACCCATCCACTCATTGTTTTTAGGTAAGGAATGACTGTAAGGAAGGAGTGGGAAACCCTCTTCAGCCTGAGGGCCATATTCCCTTTAGGACAACCTTCTGGCAGCTGCATGTCAGTGGTGGGTGGCGTCAGAAGCAAAAGTGAGCAGAGCATTGACTGCAAATTACACCTTTGTATACCACTTTGGCTGCTTCCCCATCCTCCATTCACACCTTATCATGGTCCAGGGACACATTATGAGCAATGGAAAAACAGGCCAGGAAGATGCAATGCAGGGCTGGTGAGGGGTGTGGTCTAGAAAGAGGGGGGTGACTCTGGGGAGGAGATGTGGCATAGGAAGAGTCTCAAGGGCCATATAAAAAGGCCTGGAGGGTTGCGCTCAGCCTCTAGGCCAGAAGTTCCCCACTCTTGAGGTAAAGCCTTAAATTATTCGGGGAGTAAATGTTAAATGGTTCAGACAATGGAAGGATGCAACTCCAGCCCAACTCCCTTGATAAGCATGGCAGACAACCAATTTTTTAGTACTTACCACCAGGTGGTGGCTTGTTTTTTGAGGTAAGAATCACAAAGCCAAATCCTTCATTCTCCTTCCGTTGCAGCACAACATCATAGGCTTCTGGGAATTGCTTGGTGTGTAGCTCTACTCGGTTTAGCCTAGGAGAGCCGTTCTGCGAGGAAATGGGAACTTGGGGTGATGATTCTTCTTCTAGTTGTTTATCTACTATTGAATACCACAGAAATAGGCAGAGGAAGGAATCAGGAATGATGCTCAGTATGTAGCTAGATGTATTAACAACATTTACATGCAACCAATACATTGAAAAGGTATGTGCAGAGCAGCTAAAAGCAAAAAATGGATTCAAGAGTGCACCCCAACATATTAATATTTCAGATCATTAAACAATTAAAGAACACATGCTATGTTACAACTAACAATATAAACATTAATTATGTGTTTAGAAGTGCTTCTCCATGTTTAAATCAACACCAAACTGTGCTTGTAAGCATACTATAGTAGGCGTTGCCCCAGTTTTTAGCACAGAGAATGCCAAGAGGTTATTTTAAACAATTTTTTATTCATTTGGAAAATCATAATCAGAGCTGATATTGCATAAAGTGCTCTCCAGAAATGTAATCTTTATAAGAACAATGATCTCGTGTGCCCCTGAGTCCTGGAAACAAGGGAACTGCCAGCAAATTATTGTGCCTTTTGAATGGGTCCCATTCATGAGCAACTTAAGATTTCTTTTTCTTTAAGTAATCTCACTGAAACAATGAGCACTAGTACTGTAAAGTACATGCAGCACTGTCAAAATCTAGGCTGGTCATACAGGCTGAGGTTCAAAGACAAAAAGTGCTTTTCTTTGGTCAATCCATTCATACTTTTCAGATGGCCTCCCCACATTCTCAGTCAAACTGATCTTCTCATTCTATAAGAGAGGCTGAGAGCAGCTACCAGGTACAATATAAACCTATTTGTTACTTAACACATCCTCATTCTAAACAGGAGACAGAGAAGCTGCCTATCATCTTTCTTTTCCTTTTCTTATTGCTGATTGTTTCCATAACAGGAATCAAAACATATCATAATATTAATACATTAACAGCTTCCAGGTATTCAGAGTTGGGAGGGCAGGAACCAGCAAGATGCTGCTGAAAACCCAACTTCTGCATAATGGACTGGCCCATGACGATGGACAATATGAGCTGATCCCGCTAACCATACCACTCCCAACCTCCAATGACTTCTAGTTGTGAATTCAGTGGGAGATCAGCCTTCTGTTTCTGTTCTAAGCCATGACCCTCATCTAGAGCCATAATACCAGTTGCAACAACATAACAGTAACTGCCACCATCACCACCAGTAAGAAAAAAATACCGTTGCCATAAGGAAGGCAACAGTCCACATGGCAAATTGCTGGCATTCCTAGCCACCTCCATCAACTGGATTTCTTTTTAAAAAAAGATTTGAATGCATATACATTGCATATAGCAATATTCAGAAGTACTTCTAACGTACCAGATACAAGAATGGCTGGGTAGGCAAAGAAATAAGTGAGCTTCTCATGGGAGGTCTTTTTAAAAAACAGGCTGGAAGCTGACTAGAGGAATGCAATTCCCACTCGGGCTAGTTCAGCAAGCCCTACTACCAGTCTCTTAAATGATGTGAAGCTTCCCAAAAGCGAATCAATATTAAATATATCATATTTCTATACTGAAAGCTAATGTGGGACTACTTAAAAAAACCCTGAGTATGAATTTCTTTAAAACCTCAATTGTGGTATTAATTCTGAAGCATTAAGAATCTATTAGTATCTTACATCGATACATGGTCGTTTTTACTTCATCACTTTGATTTCTTTCTCATAAATTACATAAAATTGATCATAAGAAGAGTGGATCATCCCTGTAAGAGACATGGAAACACACTTTGGCACTAAATCACTGCCAGGACAGGAGGCAATACCAAGTGCAACAGACAGGCTTGACAGATGTGGCACATACCACCAAAGAAGATCTTTCTGCGGACAGTCAGCAGCACCTGGCCATTTCGTGCAGCACTAGTCATTAAATCCAGAACCTGCTTGTGTGATTTCCCTTTGACCAGGATACCATCAATGCATACCAGCTCATCAGCAGCACGGAGTCTACCATCTTTTTCTGCTGCACCCAGTGGGATGATGGCTCCAATGTAGATCTAACAGCAAAGCAGAAGAGTTATGCAGGATAAGGAATGCACATACATCACAATATTTAATTGTTCTGGGTTCACCCCAAAATCCCATGTTCCCACAACACTTAAGGGTGAATGCGTGTGTAATCAGTTTTAACAAAAACGAAAGCACCAGGAAAAGTAACATCTGCATCTCGCATTGCAAAACTATGTTGCCTTGAAGCACAGAAACATCAGCTGGTGCAAAATGCAACAACCTACTTTCTGTCTGGGATGTGTCACTCTAAGCACATTACACTAGTGCATTAGAGTCTTAGATAATGTAAGAATGAACTATCAAGACCTCAGCCTAGAATACCCATTCAATTTTACAATCTATGTACCATCAAGACTTCAAGAACACATAGAGATGTTCACAGTTGCTGCATCTCCATTATGGAATACCCTTTCCCTGAAAAGACTGAGTCTTGAAGCTTTCAGAAACTGTTAACGTGCTTTAAGCTAAGTTAGCTTAGATAGTGGCTATGGATAGGGAAAGACATGGTGGTCCAGTCACTACAATTGGGAGTACTACGTTTTTAACTCAGTTATCTACGCTTAATCCCATGGGATGTGGCAGAGTATGTCAAACTAAAAACAAACTTGATCAATGGGAGTTTTGATTCACAGCTCTGCTTACTTGCCTTTATCACCACTTACAACCCTAGAAATGACAGGATGAAACATGTAGTCACTCTTTCTGATGCAGAAGGGTCTTTTTATACTGAAGAAGGATCATGTGGGGTGTTCTGTGGGTGCATTATGGATTTTCTAGCTTCCCTTTCCCACTGCAGCCCCTTACACCCAATGCAAAACTGTTCCTGAGCATCAGGAGACCTTCCAGACCAGTGTCTAATGCAACGTGGAGGACAAAACAAACAACCCCAACTCCTCCCACACAAACGCACTGAAGTTATTTCTGCTCACGTACTGGGCTCTATGGATCCCGGCCCTAATGTAGGAAGCAGCCCAACAATAAGCACGTTTGGGTGTTCCCATGCAGAACAAGAGCAGGGGTGTCCAACTAGAGGAAACAAGGAATGCTTCAGAATTTGTCAAATAAAAAGGGCCAAGACTGGTAAAGTTTAGCTAAAGCATACAGATGTTGTCCTTCCACTCAGCATTTCCCTGCTCCAGCTCCACTGGTTGCCACTTGTGAGGAAAGGGGCAGTGTGGAACATAATGACTTCACTACAAGTATTTGAATGAATTCAACTTTACTGGGAGATGTGGATTGCCAACAAACAAGCCTTTAATTGAATCATGCAATTTAGCCCTTCAAGACTTCACATTCCATCTGAAATTTAAATCCATCACATTTTCAGTGTAGTTGTTAGTTGTATTAGTACTGCAATTTAATCATGACACAGCTTTTGTAATGATAATTTTTTTTATATTTTCAAAGAAAATTGGCTTTTGCAAATAAATAAACAACATGCTAATCGTTAAATATATTATGTACTTATTGTCATTTGTCTGCCTGGATAAATTATTTTCGCCTTATTCAAATTTGACCTTAGCATGTCTGTTCATATTGTTTCTCATCTATAGCTAAAGTTGATAAAAATCACCTCAGTGAGGACTGCATTGTTTTCTCAATTTCACTGCTCAGTTTTACTTGAAAAGCTATCTTCTGCCTTGTGATTGGTAAATGATAAAACTCCTTCCAGAAGTCTTTTACACACAGTGGTATAGATACCCTTCTTCTGATTGCTTCGACAAAAAATGAAAGATTTTAGGGCCTGGAAATTTGATGGCTTTCATATGGAGAAAGCCAATAGTTCTCACCCCAAATCAGCTTCAGAGGTTTAATGATGATAAAGCGAGATGAGCGCCACAACCCCAGAGTCGGCCACGACTGGACCTAATGGTCAGGGGTCCCTTTACCTTTACCAACGAATCAAGCCATAGGTAAAAGTATTTCTTTTTAAATTTTAGCCACTGATTATCAGAACTTCTGTAAAAATTCTGTTCAAGCACAGTTACACTAACATGAAAAAGAGCAAAATATCAGTGGCATAAACAAATTGCAACTGAGATACTAATAAATTAGTTACTTTATAACTGTGGATTAGCCAAAACAATATTAAGGACAAATAGGATTTACAACAGCTAATGTCTGTACTCACTGACTGATCTGGACCATCTCCTCCAAGAACACGGAAACCAAAGCCAGACTCTTGCTTTCGAAGAAAAACATCCAAATCTTTTGTATTTGGAGCTAGTTAAGATAAGATGGGGAGAGTTATGTTTGCATTGGGCCATGCTTGCACATTGCAAAAAAGCATAAGCAAAAATGAAAACTTAATCGTTTTATAGATTTTTTTGAAAAAAGAAATGCTCATTTCTGAAAGTATTTAAAATGTTAAGACACCTGCAGTATTAAATTATGAATTAGACTAACACCCCAGCTGCGGAATATACATACAAAAATATACATACTGAAAAACACTCGAGCCCCAACTAATCCACTCAGTGAACTAAACTGCCATGGGTTAAAATGGCAGCTTGGGTTAAAATGGCTGCAGACTATTTACAAATACTCTGTTAAAGCCTCAGAAAAATCAAAAGAAAAGTTCAGAATAATGTGAGTTATAAGGAGATTTGGGTAACTTTAGATTTAGGCCCTATTTAGATGTTGTTACACCCTTCAGACTGTTACCTGAGAAGAGGATGGGTGTGGGCCTTCGACTCATCTGCTTCCTCCCACTGCTCCTCTCATCATGGAGACAAGTGAATGGCCAAACAACTTTCTGGGTTCATTCGCTTCTCCCATGGTAAGATGGGACAGGGGAGGGAGTGTACAATCCTGACTCTTGCTCCCAATACTTCCCTTAGTAAAATCTGGGACGAGAACAAGACCTCAGAGAGTGTAACTATAGTAGGCTCTGGTGAAGATGATATTTGAAACAAAAAAAGATAGGTATTAGCTTATTGACGAATACTTAATTCTTTTCACAAAGTTAGTAAATGGCACTTAGGCATTCCAAAAGGTCAAAACTGGTGTTAAGGTAATTGAAACAAACTTTAGCAGTTACAAGAATCTACCTAAGAACTGCTAAGAAGCAGCTTAAAATCAAACTCTCGGGGCACGCTTTACCAACTCTCTCAAAACTTTGCCACTTAGCCAAATTATGTAGATCAAAAACAAATTTTAACAAATTTTACCGTAAGCAAATTTCTTCAGCTAGTAGGGAACAGTGTCTTGCAGCACCTTACAGACTAAAAAATGTATTATAGCACAAGCTTTTGTGGACTAGAGAAGTGAACGGTAATCCACAAAAGCTTGTGACATAATACATTTGTTAGTCTGCATTGTTTTTGCTGCAGCAAGCCAACATGGCCAACCCTCTGAAAATTCTAGTCATAAGCCAGTGATCTGGCTGCCTTTGACAAAGACTGCTTCCAGGTGACTGGGCAGATTTTTTAAAAAAAGTTCTCTGTCTTTAAATCACAAATAACTTACCTAGGTAAGTGTGGTCAAGATATGCTAGTAAACAACCGAAAGACTAGGCTTCAGATAGGACTATCTTCAAGGAAAACTTATCAAGGTTATTCACAAGCTTTCCAGAATTTACTGTCATTAAAATTATGTAATTCCTTGTAGGAATATGATACATATATTTGTATTAATCCAGGATAACTATTATTTCTGTAGCTGTCTTCATATAATTACCACACATTTTAATGGGAGTTCGTAAGGGCCAAGCCCCCGCCACGTGCGAATGTGATAAGGTGACGCCGGAGTCGCTCCAGCACATTATGTTCACTTGCCCCTTGTTCAATGTGCCACGGGCAAATTTGTTGGGATCAATCATACAGAAACTAGAGGGTACCCCACCAAAATTCCACCTTGCCCAAATCTTGCAGGATAAGGATTCCCACACGACCCTGAAAGTGGCTAGGTTCCTGGTCGCTGTCCTCTCCCAAAAGCGACGCCAAGGAGCGCTACAAGCTAATTAAGGCGTAGCATGCCTTTCCATCTTATAGTATTTATTGTTATAGTGGTGTTTTAGCGACTGTTTTTTTCTTTTCCCCACAGCACAAGCTGTCACTTATGTGTTGTTTTTACCTGTATGGGCCTATGGCCGTAATAAATATTATCTATGGGAGTTCGTACTTCCCAGCTTGTGACAGCTGAATATTCTGAGCCAGCTTCATTGAGACTTTTTCTTACACTGACTGATATTATCTCTATACATAGGGAGTGTAAAGTGGCATGAAACAAGACCATATCAATTTATGTACATCTTTTTAAATGTAAAATAACTACGATTTGAATATGGACCACTGGGAGGTCAAAGAGAATATAACGGAACCTGCTTCAGCTAGGTTGTCCCCTCCCGTGATCATCTACCACCAGCTGCCCTCTGGGAAGGAACTATGAGAGAGGCAGACAAAGATAACACCAGATGTCTATTTCTGCTCCAGTTGGACTATCCTGTGGGAAGGATCCTGAAGAGTTGTGCCTTTGTGATTTTATTATTGTATTTTTATTTTAATTATTACTGTTAACAGCAGGATATAAAATATTGTAAATCCAATGTTTCCCCATAAATATTTACAAGCTGCACTAGATAGTGGTGTTGAAGCACCACATTTCAGCTATCATTTTAATTCACAGTTTATAGTTAAAATTGGTTTTAATTGTCAAAAGAAATTTGTCTAATCACATAATAATAATAATAATAATAATAATAATAATAATAATAATAATTTATTTATACCCTGCCCATCTGGCTGCTTCCTCTGGGCGGCTTCCAGCAAAATATTAAAATACAATAATTCATCAAATATTAAAATCTTCCCTAAACAGGGAATCCTAAATCAGATGCCTTCTGATGTGAAAACACATCTTAAGGAAAGAACTGGTAGAGTTCTATAATCAAACTTCTATTGACAAAATTAGGAAAAACACTGCTGAAGATGGAATAGAAATGAGAAATCCAACAAAATCGTAATGAGTTACAAAACAGTAACTAGGTCAATGTCAGAAGCTGACTACTGATCTCCCCTACTTCACATATGAAAATCATTGCTGGCTAATAAGTTTCTGAGGGGTAGTGTTAAGATATTTGCATTAGTATCATATCTACTGAGAGAAAGAGTACAATATTAACAGCATTATGAGACACCCTTCTTCTGAAGAAGATATATGTGTCTGTGGTCAGGAAAGGTAATCGTCACATGTGTTCCAACCCTCTATAGTAAGCATAGGCAAACTCGGCCCTCCAGATATTTTGGGACTATAACTCCCATCACCCCTGACCACTGGTCCTGTTAGCTAGGGATGATGGGAGTTGTAGTCCCAAAACATCTGAAAGGCCAAGTTTGCCTATGCCTGCTCTATAGCTACCAGAGGAATAAATTTTAAGGTCAAAGCTCAGGTGGTTTAGAGAAACAGTGACTATATGGTGACCAAACTAATTTTATAATTTGTACAAAAAGAACCTTCTCTTCACTCAGTTTGTATCATATCCCTGATCTTATCTATATGCAAGGATTTTAAACTCTACTGAAATTTATTGCATATATGCTTGTGATGCATCTTGTCTTTTCTAATGTTTTAGTATGAAATTTAAAAACAGAGGCAGGCAGCCAGCCAGCCATATAATTGCATCTGTTCGTACAAGCTGTTTTAAAGCAACAATAATAAACAAAGATACAATAAAATACAAAATACACCTCTTGCTAAATTGAAATAAGTGTTTTCAAACATCTTACTTTATTATTACATAAGTTTTCACTGGCTAAAGTCCTCTTTGTCAGATGCTGAATTGCAATGTCTAGGAACTAGAAGTGAGGCACCAGAGCCTATAATAGTTTAGCTTTAGGTTCAGTTCTGTAACGCTATTACAGTGAGGGCAACATTTATTTCCTATTCCTGATGAGCTTTAGCTAGAGTGTGTTAAGACTTCTCAGCTGTTGTGGTCGGGTGGTCCAATAAGATACCTAAAGAGTCCCAGCAGGCATCTAATAGTTTAATGAGAAGTTAAGGGTCCCGGTGAAGCCAATGTTAGGATCCATCATCCTGTTTTTAACATACTGAAGCCTGGAAAATCTGCCTCCTTTTGGACCATCCATGTCTCCTCCACCACCAGGGCCAGCTTCCGCTCATAAGTCAGCTTTCTTTCCTATGACATATACTTTCTTGTCATAACTTCCTAATCACCTATACATTAGGGATGATAGTGAATCTGCAATGGGTTACTAAAAATCCACATCTAGCTTCTTCTTACTTTTCAAAGGCCTGAAGCATCTTGGCATTTTTCGCACCACTCATTGGACATTTCAATAAATGATGGGCAAAATAGCTACTTTGAAAACAAATACAAACAGAATTAAATAATGCTGCTGGTTGCTCACAGCTGCTGTCTGCTGTAACAAGATGGCTGGAGAACTTACTCAAGAAAGTTCTCCTGGCTGCAGTGTGGTCTTGGATTTCTCTGCAACACCATCTCCTCTGAATATTTTAGTACTTGTTCTAAGTTACTTTTTTCTTGTCAGTGCTAGTATTTTATTTCATTGTCTCTGGATCTCTCTCTTCAATGATTTGTTGCTTCATTGTATGAGCTCCTGCTATTTAGTTCCCTCTTCTTCCCTTTGCTTTCTTGGGCTGATTGGCAACTGCAGCCTACTTCCCCACTCACATCTTTGTTTGCTTACCTACATCTTCCACGGATCATACAATTAAACTCCTGAACTGAAAAATGTGTATGCAGTTATTGATTCAGATAAAATGGCTGTCATCTGGGTGCTTCTGGTGTTTCTCATTTGGGGACAGGGGTCTTAGGTCCTTTAAAATTTGTTTCAGTTAAATGGGGTATCTGGTGGTAAAAGCAGTGCCCTAATTTATAAAATAGGAGCTTTTGCTCAAGTGTACATGGTCAGTAAGTGACTCTGGAACTTAATCACCTGTTCTGAGAAACTATTTTACCTCTGTATTTATTGGGAGAGAAAAGCACTCTGTTAATGTTTAGAGCTACTATTTCCTACTGCACCTCCTTTTAGGACTGAGCTTGACAATTCTCAGATCAGAATGCATTTCCGGTAGCTTTGCTGCAATATGTATCTTAAGTCTATGTACTCACGTTTTTCTTCAAACAACGTTTTAGACTTCAGGTAGACTTCTGAAGGGTCTAGCTTTGGGGACGCTGACCTTAGAACACTGGGTGGAAAAGGCATGGGTTGTGGGGCTGACTCACTGATGGTCTCTTGGCTTCCTGAATTTTCTTGCTTATCTAGTTTCTGCAGAGGGTGGGGAGAGAGAAACCAGAAATATACACTTGTACAAAGTTGCAAGAATATACCAACTCGCTTAAACAAGTGGGAGAAGCAGTAATGAGCACCGTAACAACTCAGATCATAACAAGCATGCTTCAGTTAATGCTTTCTAAAAGGATTATTCCTGCTTGTGGTATTTGAAAGCATTTTCTAATGAAATGTTAATCTAGAACTGCAAGTTATTTAGTTTATGGCAGGGGTCCACAAGGTTTATCTTGCCTGGGCCGGATCGGTCCCGCAGAGATCCCTCCATGGGGCGGATCGCATGCGCGCCCGCGATTTTCAGCGTTGGTGCGTGTGCGGATGCGATTTTTGACCCTGCAGAAGTGAGTCCCCGCACTGCAGTGTGCCAGTTCAGCACAGCGGGAAAGCAGGTGGCTCAGTTCAGGGGCAGCTTGTGGGCCAGTCAAACAACCTCTGTGCACTGCTTCCGGCCCATGGGCCTTAGGTTGGTGACCCCTGGTTTATGGTCTTATCTGAAACTTCCAAGTTGTTTAGGTTATGGCCTTGATTTGAAACTTTAAATATGCATACAGTGGTACCTCGGGTTACATACTCTTCAGGTTACATACACTTCAGGTTACAGACTCTGCTAACCCAGAAATAGTACCTCAGGTTAAGAACTTTGCTTCAGGATGAGAAGAGAAATCGTGCTCCAGCGGCGTGGCCGCAGCAGGAAGCCCCATTAGCTAAAGTGGTGCTTCAGGTTAAGAACAGTTTCAGGTTAAGAATGGGCCCCTGGAACAAATTAAGTACTTAACCCAAGGTACCACTGTAGTTAACTCATGAGGTGAAAGCAGTAAAAACAGTGGAATAAAGAATGATAACTTCAGACAACATCACGTGGCCATAAGCCCCTTAAGATTCCACTTACCAATGTCCCTAAAAAATTCATCACATCAAATCTACTTCTGCTTTACTCTCTTTACATAAAACCTATGCTACAAGCTCAGAAAGTATGTGCCACTGGAGCTCACTGGATGGCATTGAGCCAGTCCCTTTATCTCAGCCTAACCTACCACACAGAGTTGTGAGAATGAAATGGCAAGTGGGGAAACCATGGGCAAAATACCAAAATAATGGGTTGCAACCCACAGAAGTTGTCCCTTTTGTGAAAGGGCTTCATTTGCACAATATAACTTCCCCTCCATCTCCTCTCCTCATGTGCCCCCAGCTTTGAATCTGCTCCAGAGGGTTGGAGGAAAACCCAGAAGGATTATGCCTGTCAAAGATTACCCTGTCCTTATCCTGTAATGTTTTGTCATGCCCTCCCCACAATAGGGGCATTTGATGCAGCATAGTTGTGAGTTAGGAAGTTCCCAAATCTCCCTTTAGCCCTGAGCTCACTATATGGCCTTAGGCAAACTGGTATTTTCTCTGCCTCAGCCCACCAACTATAATACAAGGGAAATAATAGTACTGAGCTACTTTATGAATTTATGAATTACTGAAATAACAGGTGTTAAACTGTTGCAATATTTTAAAGCATTATATAGTAAATGAAACCAGTTACAATACTGATAGCTTCTATAAGGGAAAAATATGGATTGGTTACAGTGGGTTGTAATGTTGACATTTGCATTTAACTAATCTACATGCAATCTATGGCAGTTTGTTTCTCTGTACAGTATACTTGTGTGAATAGCTGCTACAGTTGCAGGTGTTCCCCCTGAATAACAAGGGGAAATCATTCACAAGGAATTAAACAGCTGAAAGTAAAAGCCCTCTAAAATTCCTCTTCACTCTATGCAGAAGTGACAGCAAAAATGGCTGCTCCAGATCAAATGTACGTTTTCAGTGTTTCATAAAACTAGTTGATTTTAAGATGTTTGTTCTAGATTGAGACAAAGCCTGAAACGTGTCTGCAAACGAGCGCATATTCATCTGCAGAAGCATTTGAATAGATTCATGGCTGCCAAGAGAAAATCCCCGAAGGATTTTACAGTTGGAAACTTTCCACATGTTTATAAGCATAAGAATTTGCCCTTTTAAAACCAATTAGCTGACAAAGTAGATGTCACTAAGCATTCAGTTTATGTTTAGTGAAGTTAAAACTGTCTGTGCATTTTAATGCATTCCTCCAAATATTTCAAAAAGTGACCTTAGTACATCAGCTAGTGTGTTCCTGTTCTTCAGAGCTTTACTCAAATAAAATTAGTGATTCTTCTAATCATTTACTGTACATGATTTCCTAGTTTTAAAAATAGTTGCCGAACAGTATTCTTGTGCTAATAGAAAATGAACCAAATGCATTCACATAAGAGGACAAAAACATATTTTTTGTTCATTATAACTCTGAAATTACTTTTTTGAGTATGAGAGAAAAGGCCCTATCAAGTACCGTTCATGAAAGTAATCTTTCAATGCTTCTTACTCTAATTTCTGAGTAGATATAAGAAAAAAGTACATTTAATCAACCTGAAAGATATTGATTTTTGTGAAATTCAATCATACCCTTCACTGGATGAGTATTTTGCCAGGAGTGGTTAACAATAAAAAATGGAGTCATGACAATTATGAAACAACCCAGTCTCCCTACTTAAACTATACTTGAGAGGAACACTTTTTCATGTCTCATTCAGCACTTTCATTAAAAAAAGCAAAGAAAAATGTGTGCTTGTGCATGCATGCATATCCTACTGAAATCCATAAACTGACGACTAAGGCAAAGCAAATATGAAGTATGTGTTTCAACATCACATCTTATCAGTTTGCACACAAATGAGATTCAGAGACAGGTAAAAAAAACAATGAAGATTAATATACATGGTACACTGAAAGATAAAAGAAGTGCTCATAACTCTTTTTTGGATTAATCTTGGAGGGTAATCAAGCTGGATAGTGCTTGCATGAGTTATCAGACCACACTCTTCTACTAGGATGCTGACATATATTTTATATGTGTTAGGGCTGGGCGATGTTAGGTTTTCAACACTGTGATGAAATATTGTGGTTTGGCGATAAACTGTGATGTTGAAAGAAGCTGTATTGGCCCCAAATAGTGAGGGGTGAAACTGTCTCAGCTGTCACTGCAGTCTGTTTTCCCCTCAGTGCACTGGAGGCAGAGGGACTTAGGAATGGTGGTGGTTTCACCAGCAATATATTGCTGAGTGGAGCTGCCATTGCGCTCTGCCCTTCATACCGGTCCTGGGCGATATACTGATATTGCCAGGCCTAATATGTGTACCCAGAATTTTTAAAGTAAGAGTTACCACTGTGCACTGTAAAGAGTTCAAGAAGGGTTCAAAATCTCTTTTTCACGTGGCTCAGCACTAATAGTCACAAAAATTGTTTTAGCGATACAACTGTTTTAAACTTTGTCCTTACCTGTGCTAGGCCTTTTCCTATTCCCTATCTTGGAAAGGAAAACAACAAAGTAAAGGCTGTTTTCTATTGCAGAAAGGCAGCTCATTGATTCTATTCAATCTACACAGCCTTTCCTTTGCTATCATCTACTCCAATGAACAACAGAGTCTGGGAGCTACTTAATGCAGTTGAGGCAACAAGCAAAATTCATTCTCCTCTCAAATTAATACCAGAAAGTAAGCCGATGGAGGGGGATTTTTATTACACTCAGAAATTTAAGAATAAGTTGTCCTTTACAGAAGTTAAGGGAGATATATAAATAATTTCATCCAAATTTAAGAAAGACCAGTGGAGGTTAGCAGCTATTGTACAACTTAAATTTTACATCAGTCTTCCACCACAAATCCTGAGGAGAGAGAGATGTTTTTCACTGCACACCATTCTTATGTGGAAGTGAGAGCAAAACTTATACCTCAAAAGGAACCTGGAGGCAGGGCCGTCTTACCCATTGGTGCTAGGGGTGCGGGACACCCAGATGCCGGGCTTTCAGGGGCGCCAGGCCAAGAGTCCAGGGCCTGAGAGTTGAGTCCAGGGAAGAGCCCGCCTGTCGGTCGGAGCACCACAGTGGGCTCTTCTGCGGGCGGCTCTGTACTGTGAGTTTGGGGGCGACCAAGCTAGCGAGACAGTGAGGCGGCCGGCTAGCTCTGCCCTCCTGTGCACCTGGGACTGGGCAACGGGGGTGGTGGTGCCGGGCGGATCTTTGCACCCCGGCACCGCATATGCTTAAGACAGCCCTGCCTGGAGGGCTCTAAAAGAGCTAATCTGAATTATCATCAACTTACTTTATGAACAAAAAAATTGCAGTCAATTCAAACAACTCTGATCAATACTCACATTATCAATACTCACAACATTGGAACTTTTAGTAGGTGAGGAAGGGCCTAAAATAGAGAATAAATATTAATATAACCCATCACACCACTATATTCTACAGTTTTCTATATCCGGTATACTAATCTGGCGGGTTAGAACTCTGTATTCTAGAGGTCTTGTCCAAGCATTCACAAATCCACTTGTAAGCTTGCCACGGAGAAAGTGTTCTAGGTTTCTAGTGAGCAGGCCACCTATAACCTTACACATCCCTACCAAAGAGGTCTTATTTCTACTGCAGTTTTTAAGATGATAAAGAACAGCACAAGTTCTTTCCAAGAACTTGAAGATACATCCTCTGTTTTGGTTAATTTTAAATTATAGAAAAATCCGTTCTATAACTTAATTTGTTCTCCTCACAAAAAAGCCTTCTAAAAGCCTACTACTAAAATCACAATAGTTAATGAATTCTGCAGTAAATTCAGGTGTCCGGCTAGTATTATAACTTGAACCATGACAGTATAGCTCAGGTAACAAAGTAGATTCCAAAAAGAGGTCAACAGTAACATGGCTTAATTGCACTTTAGGTAGCAATTAATCCCAACTTCCTGAACATTTTGAAAAGAGACATAAGAATCAGTGAACCTACAAACAGATGGCATTATAAGCAGGTTGTTTTCAGTAAATCAGCATCTTTCAATTTGTTCCAAGAACCATGGAACAAGTTCATCTGCCCCAGACACAGTGATATAAATTAATACATATATTTTCCATTCTCACAGGGGAATTCAAAATCCTTTTATTCCAACATTTATTTTAAATGTTCTAGGTGCCTCATACAATTAAATACAATAAAAATGTGTTTATCTTCTTAGTAATCAACCATTGAGCTGAAGAGGGACAGGGAGCATATCAGCTTTCCAACAGAAAGAAAAGCTTACAGGTATAGTACAGGAAGAAAAAAGAATATTGTGCCACCTTTAATATGAACAAACTTATTAAGTTATAAGCTTTTGTAGACTAGAGTCCACTTTATTTGAAGTATCTAATGACGTGAACTGTAGTCCATGAATTTCTTAGTCTTTAAGAAGTAATGGGACTCTCAGATGTTTTTGCTGCAATACAGCTAAACCTCTGAAAAACACAATAAATAGAAATTGATATTTCCACTGGAGTGTTTCCTCTGCCTTCACCACCCACCCACCCAAAGGTGGAGGGGACAACGATCTATAGTTAACATTAGTACCTAGGCTAACCATATAACAGATGGCCAAAACATCTTGCAAAAAAGAAATTTTCCTTACCACAGGAAAAGTGAATCCTATCAGTCAGTTTTCACACTGAGGGCAATTCCAAATCTGAACTCCCCCAAAATTTGTATATAAATATATACAAGATCAATAGAGGGATTTGTATTATTTAGCCACTTTAACCAAGATCTCTTAGAGATGAAGTGACCTGGCAAGGTTAGTCATTTAATAGCCCAGCTGTACAAACTGATATCACAAATAGTATTTTATGACAATGCAGAGCCCATCAGTAAAATAAAGCCTACACTACTTATGCTTAACACTTGATTATGTGACCCTCGGCAAGGTGGAGTTAAGAAGCCAAAATAAGCAACCAGAAAGGACAGACAGTGGATCAAGACAAATGAAAGGCAAACCAGGAAACCACAAGTGAAGTTCTTATTGGGCAGCACTCAAGTATTCACCTTTCATGTATTATATCTGCAATATATTTTGGAAAGCTGTTTGTTCACTATACATTTGGACACCTCTTAAGATTGCATAATCAAATTTTTCAAATGTTGGCTCCTGAGAAGCAGGCTTTTGTCTGTGCTTGGACAACTGCACTTCATTTTCAAGGTAGAATGAACCTGTCAAAACCACACTGATTTAAACCATCAACATGTATTAAGACAGTGTACGTTGAAAAAAAGATCTTACAGTGTTTCACAATTCTTAGTATCTTTTTTAAAAAAATGAAAAGAGAGAGTATGACATTTTCTACTTTTATTATCACCCATAAATATAAAAATACACAGTGCAAAAGAGTGATAAACTTACATTTACGCCATTACATTGTGCTTAAAAGTGACAGATATTTTAAAATACATAAAAATGTCATTACCTACCTCCCCTTAGGATAAGCAGTGGCACTTCTGCTCCAACTGGAAACTGCTTCAGTACTTCTACCACCTGAAGGTGAGTTAAGTTCTGCACATTCTGATGATAAATCTCTTTAATTATATCCCCTTTCTGAAGACCATGGCACCACTGGCTATCTAAGATCATCTTCACCTTCTGCCCTACAGGGCTGTCAGCTATTGCAAATCCAAAACCTTTAGGTCCCTTGATCAGAGGAATTGTGACCAGTTCTGCTTGAGAGCATCCTGAAGAAGACACTGAGGCCCTCTGTTCGTTGAGGTCTGTGGAAGGGCCATTCAAGCGTCCATTGAGTAAGATATGCCCTGGCTTTCCATTCTGGTCCAAAACCATTGTTCCAGGTATTAACTCTTGGTTGATCATACAAGTATCACCTTTTACTATTTGCTGACCATTTAAGACAGGAGTGGCTGTAACAATATCTACAACAGGGTCCTCATTTTCATCAGGAAGAGGGTATCCACGACACAGAGTCATGTTCACATACTGGTTGACAGGAACCAATTGAAACATCTGGACAACATCAGCATGGGTATGGCCCAAGACACACGTGCCATTTATGTCCACAATGACATCACCTGTTAAAAGCAAACAGGACACTGTTAATACAAATAAACATTATTCCCATACCTTAGCATGATCAGGAGGTTAGTAATCTCTCTAACGAAAAAAACTGGAAAATACTCAAAATAATAGCGAAGAAAGATAGCATTATTTCCTTTTGCTCATTTGCAGCACAAGGCAGGATTTCTCTTTCATGTAATCTGTGTTTTGGCTCTGATAAGATCACACAGTTCTAAATATATAAAGCTTAATCTGCAGCAGACTCTTGCAATTTCAAAAGGGAATCAGTGGGTTTCAAAATGGAAGCAGTGTACATGTAAGCATATAGCTTAGTTTACTTCATACATTCTAACACAGTTCAAAAGAAATAGACTACTTCCATGTATTGTCACTGAAAAAAGTCCTACAAGTTTTTTTCCATATTAAACTTATTTCATAAATAATTTTGCCTTTTAAGAACACAAAAGCAAGTATGGAGAACCTGCATCTTTCAACTCTACACAAGAAAAATCAGATTAGTAAAGTCTGATAAATGCTATCATACCCAGTCTGATGATGGACAACTTCACAAACAGCACTCCTTGTAAGCAAGCCAGTAAACCAAATGAATTCTTACTGGCTTTTTGTATCTATGACTTATTGCAATGGAATTTCACACAATTCAGATCTAACAATCTAAGACATCTGCCCAGTAATTAGATGTGTGTGGAAGTAAGGAAAAGAGATTATAGAGACTAGAAATGAGGGCCACAACCTTCTAAACAAAATATGAAAGCAACAGCATGAAAAGGAAGAACCTGCCTGAGAAAAAAGAAAAAAGGTGTTAATGTTCAATGTGGAGAGTGACTCAAAGAGAACATTCCATAAACTGCTGTTTTTGTGGTGGTCAGAAGAGAACTCTAGGAAGGTAGTCACTCTGCTCTGAGCAAAAACAGAGAAAACCAAGCTCTCAAGCAGAAAGAGAAAAGTCTGGATCACAGATGTGAAGGTCTAAGGGGGCAGGAATGGGGTGGGGTTTCCTCATTTTTCTCCAAAGCTTTTTAAAGTTTATTTCCAAACAAATGAAAAAAAACGCATTATGGAATATTTTCTTTTACAATGAAATACATGTTTAAGGCAAGGTGTTCATATGTTTACTCTCCCCAAATGATTTCTAAAAACTATGTAGCAGGAAGACCTTTATGTAAGACTGATCAGAACATTACACAGAGGACAAGCAAGTCCTAAATTGTACAAATGAAGAGTACAACTCTCAATAGATATCTATCTCTAGAGGGCACTGTCATTGCCAGAAGAGAAGAAAGCTTTTTGGGTTGGTGGGCATATATGAAATTTTGAGAAAATTCTGAGGGTACCAGTCACAAATGATTGTCACCAAGGGTGTGGCCTAACACAAAATGGCTGCTGCTTCCGAAAGAATCAAAGAATTGTAGAGTTGGAAGGGAGTGTGAGGGCCATTTAGTCCAACCCCCTGCAAGGCAAGAATCTTTTGCCCAATGTGGGACTCAAACCCACAACCCTGAGATTAAAAATCTCATGCTCTACCAACTAAGCTATTATATCCCTCTAAGTTCTACTTAGAGTAGACACATTGAAATTAATGGACCTACGTTAGTAGTGTCCATTATTTCAAGGGGTCTACTCCAAGTAGGACTAACACTAGATACAACCTAATACAACCTGCAAGAAAAGACACAGGAACATAAAATTGTTCAAATATGAACAAATGGATTAAAAGTTTGAAAAATCTTTCTGCTTTTCCAGACACTATTAAGTCTTGGTACTTATGCCGTCTGCTCCTGGTGTGCTGCTGTAAGTTAGACAGCAAATTAGACCATAACTGAATCCAGAAAACATATTCAATAGCTACAGCCAGCCATACCATGCATAGTCAAGAAAACAAAAACTAATGACCCCTTAATGATAGATGGCAAGTATTTTTTTAAAAAAATCTTTATGGAATAGAAAAGAATACAATACACCTAAAATACATAAAAGTCAACTCACCAGAATAGCAGCTGAACAATACTGGCCAATAATAAGTGTGATATTAGAGGCAGAATGTCATATATATGCTTCTCAAAATTAGGGGTGTATGAAGAGATTATAACAAAATTAATGTTTTCGCCTTTGCACTGTGTTCTCTCCTCCCCAAACAACTTGGGAACAATCCCTCCTGGCAGGAGGAAAGGGTGATGAGGATAAAAATGCCTCTGAAATGCCCCTCCCTATCAAACAAAACAACTTGGGAACAATCAAGGAAAAGGAGCTAATAATGATGATAGTAGTACTGGTAAGTCATAATGGTAATGATGACGATGATAACGCCTCTGCCCTGCCCTGCCCATTGGGAAAAAGCCGGAAAAGGTGATGATATTGATAATAATGATGCCACACCACACCCAAGAACTTTGGAACAACCAGGAAAAAGGTGATAATGATGATGGCGATAATGATGATCATTATGCTCTACACTGGACTTCCGCCCTCCCCAAACCACTTTGGAACAAACAGGCAAGGTGGAGAGCTTAAAAGTTTTTTATGTGCCAGGTAACTCCAAGTGAGCCTGGTGCAAAAAGAGCCTTTAAGCTCTCCACCTGGCTTGGATTTATCTTGCACAATACCAACCAGCCTGCTTTCAACAATGTATGGTTAAAATCATGCAAATTAAAATAGTGTTAGATGCAACTGTACACAATCTATGGCTGTACTTACAAAATTATGACTATTCAATGAATGAACTGGTTCTAAAGATTCTGAACCTGTGTTTACCGGTCAGTTATATAGAGAGGCATTTATACATTTTTTAAAAAAGTGATTCTTATGTAATTGTGAAACAAACAAATTATCTGGAGCACTGGATGTACTTCGTAACAGAATGCACCAATGCTCAACTACTTATTTTGTGGTTCTCTATATTCATTTTAAACATGTATTAAACATCTGCAAAATGGCCAAAGACACAAAAAACCGATTAGCAAAATCTCGCACAAGAATTCCTACACCACCAGAATAGCATGCAATAAGCCTGATGTTATGTCATGCATGGCTAAGAATGTAGCAACTAAATTTAGAAAATCCTGAAGGAATCTACAGCAGCTGCAACCTACCCTGGTCTTAAACTGGAGTCCGAAGAGCCAAAAGAATAAAAGACTGAAAAGCACAAATGCTTTTAATCGTTTTAAATCTACTTTAGTCTTTTGAACAGAAGAGAGTAATGGCAGCCAACATAGCTAGATAAGGAGATGCAATACAGAAGACAGGAGCATCCTTTAAATACTTTGTTACTTCATTTTCACTGTTAATGAAACTTTTGAAACACACAGCAGCAAACTTCAACAGTACCATCACTGAATTGTCAGAACCATCTGTTTTCATAATCTTTGTATCACCATTTGTCCAAACTGCAAAATAAATATGGAGGGGGGGGGGACCCTTAATTCACCTGGTGCAATTTTGCCATCCTGTGCAGCTGGTCCATCTTTCAGTACATTCTTCACCTGCAGAAACTCATCTGGTCTGTCTCCACCAATGATTGTGAAGCCAAAGCCCATATTGCTTTTCTTCAATGATGTCCGTATGAGTGCTCCTATCAACTGGGATGGGTCTCGGGTGAAGAGAGACTTCACTGGTTCTGCAGCCAAGCAAAAGGATTCCCCATATAGTCATTCAATAATTGGGGCTGCAGCTAAAGCTAGCTAATATAGCAGTAATACACAATTTAACAAGGAAAATGACTGCAAGAATAGTCAAATAAAAGCAACGAAGGAGATGCAGGGGAAAATATAACATTTGGAATAAGATTAGAAATAAATCTTCATAGCAGAAATCAAATGTGAAGTCATAACCAATGAAATAGCAGCTCCAGTTCTTGGGGGGGGGGGGAGGGGAGCCAAGCTAAGTATGGATTTGCCTTTATCTGGTTAAAAGGATAATGTTAAGAAAGAAAAGAACGTTTTGAGTTTCATGTTAACACAAAAGACAACTGGAGATTATGACTGTTCCAGTTATCTTATGTTTGTTGCCAACAGTATGGCTAGGCCATAACTGTTTATCAAATGCTGTGATTAGAACTGAAGGCAGGAACTAGAGGACCCGAAGCCACACACTTGCTGCTCCATCTTCATCCTGTGTCCAGATAGCCAAATCACTGTCTGTCCATCCACACTATGGAGTGGCCAAGCTGATTACAACAAATGGTTTTAGGATGCCTTAAGCTCATTATGCAGCTATAAAACCACCAATTTGTTTCAACTGCAGAGATTGTTTTAAATATACAGCACAGCAATACTGTCTTATGGGGTACTAATGCACACCTATGACAATGTGTGTATAAAACATAAAGCCTTCAGATGGAGGCAGTGTCATTTGCATATTTTGCAAATTGTCAGGATGTGTGTTGAAAATGTAATTATTATTTGTCTTTAAACATTTTACACACACATCATGTCTGTAGGAAACTCAATGTAGGACAAAGCTTCTATATACAAATGGGGACCTCCAGATAATGTTGGACTCCAACAGCCCCAACTGAGGGGGGTTTAGCATGAGGGATCTTTGAATGGGAAACCAAAGGAAGCCTCAGCTTCACTTTCAAGCAGCCGTAATAGCAGCAGATGGCACATCCTGCATTCACCAACAAAAGCTTGGTGGCCTGCCTGCTAATGGCCCTTAGGTACATAGTATTGCACATAAAGTGCACTATAAGATGGAAAAAATATTAGTTTCTTATAGATAAGCTACAAAAATAAACACAAACCACTCATTGGTGAGATTAATAAAGTAGTACTTAATGGTTTGAAAATGTTTTTTTGAAATATCTGTTAAAATTAACTGACAATTCTTTCCCTGTGTGATAATGAAAGCTAACATGGCTATGTTCAACATGTAGTTCTTGATTAATTTACTGCAGATTTCAGCAGAATCTCCTAAAAGCTGCCATTGAAACCAATACCTGGATTTGAAGGGCCTCCATCCGTCTGTCCTAGCTGTTTTTTCCGTTTGGCTTCCAAAACTGGATTTTCAAACTGGGTTTTCTGGTTAATATGACTGAAAAAATATACAAGACATCAGTGAAAATTTAATTGTGAAATATTTTTCATAAAATACTTCATAAAAAGGCCCACCCAAGTGGCCCATTCCCCTATAGAACAATTATTTTTGTTTCTGGAATCAACAATGAGAAGCAAATATTGAGTATTAGCAATCATGAGCCAAAGTTAGGGTGAACTGGTCAAGCTCAGAAGAGTTTGTAATATACTAAGGCATGGAATAAGACTGTCCAAGTTTCCCTTGTGTTTGCTCTCTTCTTTAGCTATTGTTAATCAACAGCCCTAAAAAGGGGGGGGGGGGGTAATAAACGGAATACAGCACAATGTTAGTCCTTTCGCTGATGATATGGAACTTTTATTTAAAGACCCTTTAGTAGCACTACTGGAAACATTTGCTACACTTTGAAATTATGGCACTATAGCAGGGTTGCATGGGACGCGGGTGGCGCTGTGGGTAAAAGCCTCAGCGCCTAGGGCTTGCCGATCGAAAGGTCGGCGGTTCGAAGCCCCGCGGCGGGGTGCGCTCCTGCTGCTCGGTCCCAGCGCCTGCCAACCTAGCAGTTCGAAAGCACCCCCGGGTGCAAGTAGATAAATAGGGACAGCTTACTGGCGGGAAGGTAAACGACGTTCCGTGTGCTGCGCTGGCTCACCAGATGCAGCTTGTCACGCTGGCCACGTGACCCGGAAGTGTCTCCGGACAGCGCTGGCCCCTGGCCTCTTAAGTGAAATGGGCGCACAACCCCAGAGTCTGTCAAGACTGGCCCGTACGGGCAGGGGTACCTTTACCTTTACTAGCAGGGTTGCAGTTAACCATTTTTAAGTCTGACATACTTTATGTGAGAGTGAATCTGATGATGCAATATCAGATCAGACACCTATTAGGCTTCATGTTATGTCCCTGGCAGATTAAATATCTCAGAGTTTACTTAACCAATAACTTGTCACACTTAACAAGAGTCAATTCTGCTGAGTCAAATCAGGAAGAATCTTTAATCCTGGCTGAGGTTAAACCAATCATGGCTAGGGGGGACAATGCAACTGTTAAAATTTCTTTTTTGCTACGCTTCCCTTTCTTATTCCAAACCCTGCTGGTTCCAAACTTATTCCAGTTTAAGACTGGCAGTTGTTGTTAAATAGATTTATTCATGGGGGCAAGAATGAGAAATAAGGTGGATCTGCAATGTGGATCAAGAAACCAATTACATCACTGTCAAATTAGAGAAAATTTAAAATTGTTTGTAGATCACCCCTTTAGAATTGTCAATATGTGGGTGTGGGTGTCATTTATTCAGATGTAGTGGCTGTGTCTGGCAGTACATGTCTTTTTGGTTTCTGTCCATTCTAAAATAGTGTGCATTTTAGGGATGACATGGGTATTTTTTATCTTTGTTGGAAGCCGCCCAGAGTGGCTGGGGAAACCCAGCCAGATGGGCGGGGTACAAATAATAAATTATTATTATTATTATTATTATTATTATTATTATTACGACTCTCCTTCTAGCTCTATTAAGCATTTTTGATGGTCCTAATCAAGATTTATTCTACAAAGAGCTGATACTGTTCCTGATTATTGCAGCTCAGTTAGAAATAGTCTATTAGTGGATTACTCTCTTAGGTATTGTGCTTAATAACTGCTATAACTGAGTGTGGACAGTACTGATGGATGAGAAACTTATGAGTCTTGTTTAAAAAACCTCAAGGCTAAGCTAACAGAGATAAATTCACTTTTTTATTGTTTTTGTTTATTCCGTATATCAAAAGACAAAAGCAAGAATCAAGACCCTTTTGAACACATGGTCATTTATAAAAGGACACAGACATTTAACTCATACATGGCTTACATGTTTGTCTTTATTGTTTGTTATCTTAAAAGCTGTGATATAGGAAGCTGTGAAATTGTTCAGTTATATTTCCTTTTCTCTATTAGTTATTGTAATGATAAAATGTAAATAAAATGAATAAACCAATATTGACTTCAAGTTTAATATCTGCTTCTTCAGGTTTTTAAAGAAATGTAAGTTTTGACTAGGAAGCTGGCTGAATCTCATTATGATACTTTGGAAGCCTTAATGATGTAATTCAAGAGAAAACAGCTAGTGGTTTGCAAAATTCAAAGTTTACTACTTAGCAGTATCTGAATGCACAGTAAAATTATTACACTACGATAGCATCTTACACAGGGGTTTTGTTCCAAGGGTTCCACATATACATGAAAACCACATATGCCCAAACACTTGGAGTCACCCAATGACTCGTGGGTGATGGGGAGACAGAAGGAATTGCCAGTATTCCCAGAGCTTGTACACCAAGCGGGCTTTGCCCAGCAAGCATGATGGAGAGCTTAAAAGCTGTTTCTGCACCAAGTAACCCAAGCAGATTCTGCTTTGCTTGGGGAGCAAGGCCAACTCAATGTGACAGCTCTAGGAGGCCGGGAATACTCTTTCAGCAACATGGGTGGCCTCGCAAAAACATCACACAGCCAGTGCGGTGAGTGGACCTTGGAAGCAGGGTGGAGAGCTTAAAAGCTCCTTCCACACTAGGTAACGCCAAAGGGACCCAGCACAAAAGAGTTTTTAAGAGCTTCACCTTGCTTGGATTTAACTTGCACAATTTCAACCAGCTTACCTTTAATTGAGTGTGGTTGAAATCTTGCAAGTTAAATGTGCACAAGATGCAATCGTACTGTGCTGAAGAACCAATGCAGATAATTATAAGCGTCATTGACAGCAATAATAATCTTTGTCTGGAACGGTTATGGCTAGCTTTTATTGGCTTCTATTCAAGTTACTGCAGATTACAATCAATCTCTACCAGTCTGGGAATCAAGTCCCATATTTCTTAAGTAGAGGCATTTTCATGCTACTTTGTACCCGTAGCATACCACGTGCTCATTAAATATATATATAATTATCCTGACACATTAAATATATAACATTGGAAGGTATTACATCAGAACACTTCTCTGTAATTAAAGATAATAGAACTCTTGTGACCTTTTCCTGTAAGCATTCAGGTTGAGAAATCCTAGTACTTAAAAAAAAAAAAGAAGAAAAAAAACTATTGACTGCAGATGAACTATTCCAGTCATATATTTAGGAGTGTAGATCACATGCTTTCATCAGTAAAACAAATGTTATAGAAATTTAATCACAGCTTCCTCAAAAGGTGCCATGAAAGCCAAATAAATGAATAACCAGACAATGTTTTCTAGTTCCCATTTATTGCTCCCATTCATATCTCATCCTTCCTCCAAAGACCACATGGTGACAAACACACAGCAGTTCCATTTGTCCATACAACTGTGTGAGGTAGATTAAGAGAGAATGAATTGACAAAGTGAGCCTTGTGGCTGAATGTGTCCTGGAATTCATTGCCAGATGAAGAACTCAAACTCAGGATTATGTTCTGCCAAATTCTTAAATGCATACCGTGGTATATTTGAGAAGTACATAGTCAAGGCAAGAATTAAAGGTACAGCAGGTGAACTTCATGGCTAACTACAAGCTGAAACATTGATCCAGCAAGCTACACACACCCTGCCTCTTCTTTTTGAAGATAAAGTGAGCACAAGACTTAGCATGGCAAACAACAATTGTTTGTGCTCTAGGCAAGCAAATGGGCACATCTGCTAGTGGTTGGTCCTGTGGGGTTTGTTTCAATGTGCTTGGTGTCAGAGGTGCCAGTTCAGTATCCAACTTACTCTCCTTACTGATAGGAGGAACTGGCAGCCGCATAGACCCTATAGGAGGTGCCTGACTGATATCACAGGGGTGAGACATTTCTCTGATAACCTGCTTGAACCTTCACCAGAATCAAACTCCTGACTCTATTGATCACTGGCCCCCTCCGCCAGCTCTGACATTCTCAATTTCTCGTCCTTTGGGTCATCTAGTTCCAATTCCCTGATTCCCTCACCTCTTCAGGATCCGCCCATCACCTCTGTGACATCTCCACAGGGCTCATGACAGAGTGAGGACATGAAATGTAAGTCAACACTCTATCTACTCCACCATAAATTCTCTGAATCCTACAATAAAAATTAAATCTATGTCTATGTCATTGGCAGATATTGTTCATAACAGACAACTGCTGCTGTGTTACCTCTGATAGCTAGCATCAAAATAAGACACAAAATAATCTGGTCTAAAGATAGTAATTCATAACTTAAAGCTTGCTATGCTTAAAAAGGCATCAGAGTATAATCAGAGCTTTCAAAACATCCTGGGAGAGCCTATTAAAAGATCAACCTCTCCAATGTATATCTCATTTGCTGCTTACAGCCCTTGAATTCCTATGCAACATATAATATGAGTATATCCTAAATCAGAGGGAGTCGTTTGTTCTTGGGCCATGTGTGGCCAAGATCCACAATCTGACAAACACATGTCACCAAGCTTACATTTATGAAAACCCTGTATAAACAGAACTCCTTCAACTGGAAGTTGGGATTTTCAGGATTCTTCCCAGAGCAATATATTTCATGCAGATACTTGTTGAACACAACTACAGCCATGCAAAATCACACATCTTTAAAAGGCTTTTCTGCACTTATATATAGCATATCTAATAGGACTGACAGTGACAAACCTTTCTTGATTTGCATCGGTTTATTATTTCTGAATGACATTAAGAATCAAGATCAGAGTTAAACCTTATGACAAATCTATAGATTTGTCCACTAACATTTTGAAATACCTCCTAGGATAATGTTTAACAAAAAGGGTCCATTGAATGGATCCAACAAAACATGCCAGAACTGCCTCATTATTACCTGCATTCTACATTACTACATATTTGAGGAGACAGAGCACTCTGTTATGCCAATGACAGGACAAGATCAGGGAAGAGACATAGGTCAGTGGTAGAGCATCTGCCTTGCATGCAGAAGGTCCCAGGTTAAATCTCTAGCATCCTCAGGTATGGCTGGTGAATCTCCTGGCTGAAATCCTGAGAGCCACTGCCAGTCAGTGTATACCATAATGAGCTAGATGGACAATGGTTTGATTTAGCACAAGGCAGCTTTCTATGTGTATGCGCTTATATTAATAATACTAGTAGCAATTTCATTTTTGAATCACACATACACACACTCTTATCTCTCTATCATGGACAAGGGCTTGTGATATTCTCTGAAGTACAGTGCAATAATTAGTGCAATGATTCAATTTACCAAACACTAATCTTCCTCCAAAAATTGGTCTCTGCTCAAACTTTAGAACCTTCCAGACTCACATCTGCACTTCTAAACCCAGGAATTTATGGACATATTACAGAAAACACGTTTCTTTTTCCTGTATGAAATAAAGTAGCCTCTAATTATCCTGAATGCTGTTATAGAGGAGCACTTTTATAAGGAAGTCAAACTAGAGCTTGAGGAGGAAATATTAACTGTAATAAGACTAAAATGCCAGCATTTCTACATAAAACTCACAATCAATTTTCCAGAACAGATTACTTTAAAACCGGGCATTAAGTGCTGAGGAAGAGTGACCTGGGTAGTCCTAATACGTCATCTAGCTTTGATTTTTGTTTATTACTTACAGTGCAGTGGAGATATTGAATCAAGGACACAATAAAAGCATCTCACGATCTGTGCTAAAATAAGCCATGCTTTATCCAGGGTGCTTGTTGTATAACCATTGCAAGATAGTAAGGTGTAGTATTTTGTATTTAAATAGAAACATGCAGAACTATAAGGATAGTTATAAGAGATATTTAAGCTATTTTGAGAAAGATCATGTTTCAGAGAATCAAAATGTGCTTTGGAGAGTTTCAGATGTACTGAAGCAACCCTGTTATTCTTGCCTGGTTTTTCAGTGGCTTTCAATGCCAAAATCTAGGGTATTCTCCTTAACTGACTTTGCTTTTCCAATATTGCTTTTGCTATATTTTTGTAGACCATTCAGAGATATTTAAATAACAAGCAGTTTAGAAATGCCCTTAAATAAACTAAATCAAATAAACAATTTAGCCCCCACACTGGAAGTTTCCCATCTCTGTCCTATGTAGTACTATTGACAAAGTAGGGTATTTGTTAAAAAAACAAAAACAAAACAGGCACTCAGATGTGGACAGAAATCTAAGAACACACTACTGCTTCACTTGCTGTACGAATGTATGTATCTATCCACCTATGGAACACGAATGCATACTATGTATGTGCAGATGTTACTCGATTCTTCTGGGAGATACGTGGATACATTAACTAAATATTGGCCTCCTAATCATGGTTTTTAAACACAATAAAACTTAGAGAAGTTTTTAATGTTTGAAGTTTTATTCTGTTTTTAATGTTATGTTGAAAGCCACCCAGAGTGGCTGGGGAAACCCAGCCAGATGGGCGGGGTAGAAATAATAATTTATTATTATTATTTATTGTTATTGTTATTAACAAACAAAAAGCAGAACTTTGCACTTGTTTACATATCATGCCATGTTTCTCTAGGAGATCATAAAATCGAGCTATGAAGAAGCATGAGAAAACTTACTCAACGTAGTATGTTCCATACTGAGGATCTTCTATTTTCTCCCAACCATATGGAAGCTCTGTAATTGGAAAAGAACAATGGAGTTTATTAATTATAGATTATATTTACATTTAAATACCAATAGTTTGCTGTGGATTATTTATTTATTTTTGCCTAATCCACCTCCATTTATCCAATGGGATTTCGTATTGCAGATCTATTTCTCCTATTTCTTACTTGCAAATACTGAAATAACTGTGGCTGGGCATGCTGCATTTCCACACACATTTCATGGTAGGATTAAAAAAGGCTCATTCTAGAACAAAAGCAGTTCTTGTAGTCTCACTTTAAAATAATTTATCAAGACATAAGGCCACTCTCACGTACCTCCTGCCTACACATTTCACTTGTATGCCATCCTTTTACGCTAGAAAATGTTGCATTTATATGTTAATGGAGGAGGTAAACACAGCTGCTACATTACCACTTCCCTCTGATGTTGCCAAAGGTGTTCACAATCAACTAACCAGTTCTGCCTTTGCCTTCAGGACTAAGCTTGGGTTAGAAAATGCTGAAGCTCCTTTTATTGTGCCTGGATTATCTTTGTACATATCCGTAATGCCTGAGACTACACAGAACTGCAGGGATGCAGGTGGTGCTGTGGTCTAAACCACAGAGCCTAGGGCTTGCCAATCAGAAGGTCGGCAGTTTGAATCCCCACGATGGGGTGAGCTCCCATTGTTCGGTCCCAGCTCCTGTCCACCTAGCAGTTCGAAAGCATGTCAAAGTGCAAGAAGATAAATAGGTACCACTCTGGCGGGAAGGTAAACGGTGTTTCCGTGCACTGCTTTGGTTTGCCAGAAGCGGCTTAGTCATGCTGGCCACATGACCCGGAAGCTGTCTCGGCCTATACAGCAAGATGAGCACCACAACTCTAGAGTCATCCGCAACTGGACCTAACAGTCAGGGGTACCTTTACCATTACCCACAACTGCATCAATGCTCTGAAGCCCAGGTTTTTCACAGCCTTCTCTTATTACAAACTACACTAGGATGATTAGTTAGAACCAAGTTGCTAGATAGTTTTAATTTGTGGGTAAGATAACTTTTCTGACAAATTATATTCAAATGTGCAGTTTACTTGTATGGGCATTAAAACCAATGGTACTTTTGCAATTTCAACCAGAGCTGAACTGAACCCTATGTAAGAAACAAGATTCTGAGTTTCTCACCTCCATCTTCACAGTCTTCAGGAGCTTTGGCTTTTTTACAAAGGCGAGGATCCAGCCAGGTGGTAGTTTTGGTGTTGTGACTGTGGGATGCAAAGGATCTAGTTAAAGATTGTTTACAAAAGTCCCTATCACATACAGATTCTTCCCTACTACGCAGTCTAACGTGGATGTGGGTTACACAAACATGCAATCACATAGGCAATATCCCTCACAGCAAAGTGCTAACTGAGAGCAAAAGATCCAAGGCACACAGTTGCTCCATTTGTGGAACTGGAGCTTGTATGAAGATAGGTTTTGTGGAAAAAAGATTCCTAAGGAATTAATTCCCACTTATACAAATATTCCAAAATAGAAAACTAACTGCAAAACGCAACTGTGTTTTGTAATTATTTGAAAAATACCACCAGTGTTATTTGTGATGAAGAGGCCAAAGAGGGAAAATGATACATTTCGACATGTTTGAATCATGTTCTTTTGTATAGTTGTGAAGTAAGAATTCACGCAAGGAATGAAATAATAATCAGCCACAAATGGTTTCAGGTTTATGTTTCATGGTCACAGTTCATGCTGTTATTACTACAAAACAGCAGGCATCTTTTGCGTGAAGGTTAACTTAGGTTACAGTTGTCAAAAAATGCTGGTAACTTAGCATTCAATGCATGATGAATCTAGTGGTTCCATGAAACTGCGTGGGTGTATGTGTAAGTTCAGCAGAGAACGAACAGACCTACTGAAACAAAAATACACATGTCCCTTCTGGCTCTCTTGGAAACAGACATAAAAACATACTCTATTCATCTTGCTTTTAAGAACTTATACCTATGTAAAGATACATAATATCTTGTGTCATTTAAGATATGGAATGGTGCAATTTTATACCATAAAGGCCAGAAAAGATAGAGATCTATTTTTCAAAATGCAGCACTGTGTTCTCAAAATATTTACATAACTGAAGGCCGTATGGAAGATCTGGGGTGACCTTACTATCTCTAAATTGGCAGACAGGCTAATACTTGTACTAAGAAGATACAACTTTTAAGAATGAAAGCTTAAAATTATTTTTGTAGGTTTCATTGATTAACTTGTCACATATTTAAATATGGATATTTACGGAGATGCCTCCTATAAAAGGAAGCTTGTCCTGAACAATCTACATAGACCTTAAATTTTGGGAAATGCATTTTTCAAAGAGAGAGAGAAAATGTCCTTATAATAGAAAAATGCAACATAATTGCCCTTTCCTTCAAACTAACTTTTGTATTAGAACATTCCCACATTATCTCTTGGGGTATGGGCATAAAAATCCAAGTCTCCCTTAACCTAAACTGAGGGAGTGGGGCTGGATTACACAGAGGTGTCTCTTTGCCCACTTCTCCCTCTTGTCAGCCACTGAACCCATGGGCAGTCCAATGGAAGGGGCCAGTGGAAAGTCCTAAAATGAGGCTGAGCTCTCTCAGATTCTGCTGGGTCTTGAGTCAGTTTCACTGCCATCATATAATGGCATGAGGCCCAACAGGGGAATAATCACTGTGCCAGTATGCAGTGATCAACCCCTACTGGGACTAATCATTCCCCCCTACATTTGGGCTTCCATGAGTAGTAGGGTTATGGATGTGGTAGTAGCCCATCTGCTCTACAAGGCACCATCAGAAGGGGAGGAAGTCAGGATTGTGCCCTAACTTGTAAGGACTGGTAACCCTTTAACAGGCAAATTAACGGGCAAAAATAATATCCTCTTAAACAAACAAAAAACCTTCAGTCACTTCAATCAATCCTAAATTGCACACAAGTGTACCAAACTTGTACTCACTCAATGAAGTAGATCATGCCTGTGTCTGTGTATGCCATCTCCCAGTTCTTGGGTAGAGGCTCTAGGTTTTCTTCCCTTGATAAATAGTTTCTGAAATCCATCGAACTACTTGTCTGACTGTAACTAGGAACAGGCTTCATCCAGTCGGAAGAATCTGAATGTCTTTCTTTGTTTTCTACGGCTGTTTAAAAGGAAACTTGTTAGTTTCGTCATATCTTCATACTGACTTGCACACAAAGGCACCTTCTTGGCTTGGTTATAAAGCAAATGTCAAACATAAAATTCCATCCATATTGTTATCCTATGTAATTTGCTACTGCAAACTTTATATACCTGAAATCTCTATGCTGCAGATATGACCGACTAGATCTATCATTGCATTTCCTTTTACCATATAATATTTTCACTATTTATTAGAAAATGTGCATGTTCTCTCTCACATGTAACCAAACATGGTACATGATCATAATGAAGGAAATGAAGGAAATGTCAATGACTTCAGTTCTGCAATTTATCGGCTGGTACACTGAGCAAGGCCTCTGGCCCAGACTTTGGATGCTATATTCAGATGTGTGGAAGTCTGACTTTGCTCTGACTTATGCAGGAGAATATCAAAGGATTTGGTAAATTTACCCTTTAAGACAGTAAAAACTGGATGCCATGCCCTATTTGGAAATTTAACTTTTTTAATTTACTTTTAAAGATGAACAGTGCAAGCCTATAAACCAACATAGGTATTTTCAAGTATCACCTTATTTTACAAATATTTTCTCACAGGTTCCTCATTTTGCATGCCTGCAAAATCGAAGTTCCAAGGATGACTAGGCTAATCAAGATCCAGGCAGCAGATGAGAAACCAAAGCTACATGAAGACTTTGCATATCTATTTCTGCCAAGTGCTGTTCCTTTAGAAATTGTTATTCCCTCTCCCAATGTTGTTTGCCAGTGATCTGCAAACAGTTTCACATTATGTACCCATGTAAACTATAAAGTTTGTATCTGAAGCAGTGCTAACTCTCTTACTCCACTAAAATAAGGATTTTACTTGTGCAATGAAACTCCCTTCCCCATTTCCCTGCACAATCCAAACCCTTTAGAACAGATTTGGAGAAGGTGCAGGGTGTGCCTGGAGAGGGGGGGGGGATTCCATTGTGCAAGTGTAAAATATTGCACTAATGGATACTGCTCCAGGTGCCCTAGGATGCATCTCAGAACATGCATGTGGAGCAAATGGAGCAAATTTGGACTCTAAAGCTCTAGCATACCCTGAAACAATGATGCGGCATTAAATACAGAGTTTAGGATGTCTATGCTTTAATGAGTTCAGTAAATCAAGCCCCAAAGCTTTTATAGCTCAGAAGCTACATCACAATGCTACTTAAAGGTCATCTTATGCTCTTTATAATAATCTGATTCATGCAGTCACCTTGAAAATTAAAGACTAAAGACGACTTGCAAACAAAGATGCATGTGGAATGATCACTGCAAGTCACTCTAGCTATTATTTTCTGGCAGTCCTACAACTTCCAGGAGACCTACAAGGAAAAAATAAAGAGTCTCTCTCCTTGCTGAATCTAAGATCACGAGAAATGATTGGGAAAACCTCTGGGGGTGTACCTTAAAGATATGACTGCCTTACAAATAGACATGAGCAAGTCACAGAAAGCTTCTGGCTTCACAGCAACTCTGAAGGAAGACACATTTGAAGTTTTCACTTCTGCGTTTGTTTAACCATAGTCTGTCATTTCATTTGAATGGACAAACTATGATTTACATTAACTATGGATTATTTAAAACCTAAGGCTCACTGCAGCTCGTTCACATCACACTAAATTATGGTTTCCTGCATTGCAGGGGTTGATCTAGATGACCCTCAGGGTCCCTTCCAACCCTAGAGTTATATGATTCTATGAGACATGTGAGCCTCGCCGTGTTAGTAGTTTTGTATCTTGAAATTCCAAGAGAATGTCAACACAGTTCTTTTTTTCTCCAAAAAGGGGGAAAAAAGCTTGCAACCAGAAAGTTTCGCAAATTACTTTCAGTATATTAAATGAGACTTCATTCAAATGTATTTGTAGTCAAGTTCTTAACCCAAACCCTGCAACCAAGAATAATTGGTTCAATTCAGATATCATGGCCAAACATCGGACTATCAATAACATGCTGTGGGCTCACATACCATGTCAAACCATGATTACCACATATCACAGCAAAAGGTCAGACAGAGGGAACGATGTACAGACAGCTGTGGCTTGTCGGGGGGGGGGATGTGCCCTGCACCCCAGGGTCACGCGTGCAGGCAGACTGTTGCTGCCTGCTGGTGGGGAGTGCGCTCCCTCCGGACCCCACTGCCCACTCCGCGATATCCCTACAACTTTGCCCATCTTTTTAAGTAAACTCCTCAATTACAAAAGTGTTACAGCGGAACCTCAGTTCCCGAATGCCTCTATTGTTGTACGTTTCGGTTCTCGAATGCTGAAAACCCAGAAGTAAATGCTTTTGCTTTCAAATGTTTTTTGGAACCCGAATGTGCTACACAGCTTCCGCTGAGTGCAAGAAGCTCTTGCAACCAATGGGAAGCTGCGCCTCGGTTTTCAAACGTTTCAGAAGCCGAACGGGCTTCTGGAACAGATTTTGTTCCAAGAACTGATGTACCACTGTACTCACCAATGGCAGTTATAATTGTAAAGAATAAAAGTGATTACATGGTTCACAATTCTTGGAGTAAAATACTACCCCAAGTAACATGGCAGGCTGGAAACATTAAGCAATCTCAGGGTAAAACAACCAGATCCCTATTTGTTTGTTTGCTTGCTTGCTTGCAATATAATTGAGCTAAGAACAGAGTAAGAAAGGATGAAGATTTGGATCATGGGGCAAACTATGCTGTTTGGGGAAGAATCCTTTCCAAACCAGCCCTTGCCCCCGGTTGTTGTTGTTTAGTTGTTTAGTCGTGTCCGACTCTTCACGAAATTAAAGGCCTGGGCAATATATCCATATATCGCCCAGATCTGGTATGAAGAGCAGACCACAAAGATGACTTCACTCAGCGGTACATCATGGATGAAACCACCACCTCCCGAGTCCCTCTACTATCAGCGCACCGAAGGAGAAACAAGCTGCAGCTGGGCGCTGGAGGCAGAGGGACTCAGGATATATAGCTGAGTGAAACAGTCATCACACTCTGCCCTCATATCACCACAGAGGGAGAAACAAGGTCCATTAGTGAGGCGCCGATACAGCTTGTTCCTCTCTTGCTTCTGTAAACTGCTTGGCTGAGGAGTGCACCGCTGTCCTTGCTTCAGCCAAGCAGTTTTATGGACCCCCCGACCTGCCACCGGCTCGCACGAGTCAGCAGCGAGGTGGGTGCTCTGTTTGCACATCTGCCTCATCTGTCGCTGCCTTGACACGGGCGATGGTGGGCACTGGAAGAGGAGGCGCTTTGGAAGAGGCAGAAGCTGTGCACGGTGACTGGCAACTGCCTTCTTCCTTCCCACCTTCTGTCCAACAATGTGGCATACCACCATACCACAATGTTTAGCTGGCGGTATATTACAATGTTGGAAAGCAGTTACCGCCCAGCCCTACCCCCTCGTCATTTTCCCTTCATATATTTTTGGACGCTGGGCCTTTAGGAATGGGGAACATGTGATCCTCCAGATGTTGTTGGGCTCCAGCTACCATCAACTCTAGCCAGCATGACCAATGCTCAGAGACAATAGCAGTGGTAATCGAGCATCATATGGAGGGCCACAGATTCCCCACTGCTAATTTTATGTATAATTTGCCCTGAGTTGCAGGAACAGGTGAGCCTATACAAATAAAAATAAAATAGAGAAGATAAACTACAGATAAAAACACTGAATTTAAAATGATGTTTAAATATTGAAATGTACTGACCTGTGCCTCCACTACCATTAACTGCTTCCTTTTCTTCCTCCTCCTCTTCTTCAGGAAATGAACTGTCCATTTTTTGCATCTTGCTGACTGATGTGGTTCTTTTTCTTTGAGATTCTGGATCAAAATCATTATCAAAAAGCACTTGGTCTACTGGATCTGGTTGAAATGGGCTTGGCTCGGCTGGAGGTTTAGGAGTACCATAGAAATTTCCTTTTTTTGTATGTACAAGAAAGAAAACATATGAGCATTAATTAGGAATTATAATAAGGATTTCTGAGGCATTCTTTTTCAGAGGTACCTCATTCAGCATTAATTGCCAAATTTTAACTTCAGCACTAGTCTAAAGCTCAGCTAATTTATATTTAATTAATATAATTTGCTTGAATACATTCTCAGTTTAGGATGTTAACCAAGGTTTTTGTGGGGGTATTATAAGCTCTACAATTACTTACATACAATATTCAAAAAAAGACTCTTTGTATCCTTAAAAATCATGACATGAATTAGAAACAATAATCTGAAATAAAAAATGTAAGTCTTAATAAGCTTCTGTGTATCAAGTTTTTCAGACATGTTTTCATAATGGTCACTTTACAGGCATGCTTGATGCTGGTGTACACCATTGCTTTCCGCAGGAAATTGTGTGGATGACATACTCCCGATTTTGAACACCTATATATCACCTTGGCATCCTAAATGGGCCAGAGCTCCCTGATGTGTATTTACAGAGATCTAAAGGAGATGTATATGTCACACACTTTTTGTATTTGCTATGGGACTCTATACAGTTAGACAAGCATAGTGAGGCAATCTTGACCTCTACACATGAAGTGGAGTGATACCCTCACTTTAAATATAGAAAGATTGTACCCACTGGAGTCCCCATGGTTGATGGGGTTTGCTTATATGTGGCTGTGAATGGATCAATGGGGCAGTGTGCGTGTATGTGAGAGGAGGGTAGTGAACATGCTCTATTTTGACTGTGGTCCTGCCCACTGTTGGCTTGAGGGTCCCTGACAGGTTACCTCCAAAGGAATGTGGGCCTCCAGGGGAAAAGCACTCCCCACCCTTGTTCTAATAGAAGCCCCTCCCTAATACACTTAAAAGCTAGAGGTAGACTATAAGCTTCCATTGTCTATGTGCTTAATTCTCTAAGTACTTGTGTGTTTCTATAGAATACAGAGATTAAGTAGCATATTCTACTTTGCATGAAGTCACCATGAATGGTGATATACTATAATTTTCAAACATACCAACAGAGTAAGTATGAAACCAAAAGTGGTTGCTCTATATGGGCCTTCTAAAAAAGAAGGGACTTGTTATTTTACTTTGTATTCACTAATGCCCCAGAATGAGACCTGCAAGAGCAACAATGAAAATGAAAACCAATTTCATTTTAACACACAGCACATGATAATTAACTGATCTGGAACAATCTGCAATTTTTGGCAAAGGGAAGTCAAGAGCAAATTTATTTTTATGGAGAAATATGTAACAGCAATTTACACAAAGGCGATATTACACTGCTGGAAGTTTAGTCCCATGTTTTCAAATGGCAGCATGTTCTCCAAATAAAGCTATTAGCTGAATATTGAATTACACCTAAAAATACTTCTGTTTTAATATGCTGCCTCACTTGAGGGATTCCGGCAGTATTTTCCAATAAAACAAGTGCTCTGGAACAAAAATTTAAACAAACTGCTTTTCAGTCCTTAATTAATCATATGATTTGAATATGGGAACCTTGTGTAATACAGAAGAGATTGCCAGGACTCCAGCTACGTTTTGAAACTAAGCATTTGCCCTTGCAAAATATTTTAGAAATCCATACCAAATGTCATTATCAGCTTATGCTGGCAAGGCAAAATGGTGCTGGCAAGGCAGAGAAAGTTAATGTTTTGGCAAATGCTGTTACCTGATTAGAAACTGTCATTTAGAAAAATGTTGAAAAGGAAGCCAATTTATGAAGCTTATCAGTATAAATATTTACACAAAATCAGTGTCTTAAATTTAGAGGATTCTTTAAACATTTAAGAGCTTAAATGGCAGTTTAAGAGTTTAAGACCAGTTTTCAAATTATGTGTAACTGCTCTATTTGTGCATATGCAAATACACCGCACTCATTAAGCAAAACAAAAAATCAAGAGTGTACACTCAGTTGCTGCATTCATATTATATCTCGGCTTAATAAACAAGATATGAACAAGCCTTGTGCTGGGCTCACAATTACCTTCCTTCCTTTCTCAGCCTGATATATGGAGATCTTCAATTATCACTATTTTCCCATTATGTCCAAACAGGGAAACTATGGTTACCTGTTTCAGAATAAATCAGATCTTAAACCAACTTCAGAAACATGGCTTAAGATCCTGGCATGTTCCAAATCTTGGAGTTGTAGCTTCCCAGTTTGCACATAACAGGTAACCGTGGTTAATTGAAGACACAGGAGCAAAAGTCTCATGTGTCTCTCATTCAAACCAGGCCAGTGAACATGCTAAAAAACTGAGAAGCCCCTTTTAAACCACATGCTAGATTTTGTTCTCACTGACATTTAGGATTAGAGTATTTTCCTAACAATGCAACAATATACTTTGTCATTTCTGGGTGCCTGGCTGTAGCATTCTCTGTCTTCACATTAGGAAAGTCAGCACCACATTTTAGCAGATCTGCCCTATTCTTAATAGTGATGCAGAAAAGCATCATTGAATGACAGTAGTGCTCATGGCTAAGAGCAAGAGCAGTGTACCATTATATTTGTCATTTACAGAGGTGCCTGCAAGCACAGGAGAGAGGGATTGGTACCAATCACCCTGTAGAAATCTAGACTCTCATACCATGTTTTCTCCTTGGAAACTAGAGAATTAAACTTATTTAAGGGGACGGAACCTTGTTTTTAATAATCTAAATTAACAGTACTTTTTAAAAAACAAAATTCATTCCTCTGGAATATAAAATAACTGTAATATTCAAAAGCAGCATATAAAAACAGGATTTGTCATGGAAGAATTAATCTGTAAACAAAATAATATATCATTGCATCTTACAAAATATGGGAATCAAGCTGGTGAATTGATTTTAAGTTTTTTTAACATACCATCATATGTTCCACTTTCTAGCAAGGCTCCACTTTCTTCTAGTGCCTTAAATTGTTCAACAGGTATAAAATTATAGTCCACCCCAGGGACCTCCCCATCTCTGGGAGCTCTTGTAGTGCCTAGGGGAAAGAAAGAAGGAAGAACAGCTGTAAAATTTCCTAGCACTGTTGGTTTACAAAACACTCGGCTTGTACCAGAACTTGACACAAAAAAAATTATGCTGCATACAAGGCTGTCGCCTCAGCAAGATCATAATCAGAAAATTCTCATTCAAAAGCACTCTAGTTTGTGGAACTAGGGCAATAAATTATGTAGCATTAATATATTTTAACAAAAGAACCAACATGATTTTATGCAATCTACTGCTATGAAATGCATGCATGCGTGCATTAAAAAATGGCTATTTGAATATTCTTTCACATTTTAGCACTAATGCACTTTTCTCTCTCCAAGCTCTCCCTTGAGAACGGGGATTGCCAACTCCTTTAGCCTAGGGGGCCATACACATTTGAATTCAGCTGCTGGTGCACTGAAGGGATAACAGAGTTTGGAATTTGCAATTGACTACTATCAGCTAAGCTTTTGAATGAGTTTTAAAACAGTTTTTATATAACTGAAAGTAAAAAACCCAAAGATTCTGAGCACAGTAGCCTGGTTTGCGTTTCACAGTAAACCATAGTTACAAACTATGGCTTGCCATATCTGAGAAACAGGCTGGTGCACACTGCTTAAATTGTGCCCATCCCACTCCTTCCTTTATCGACTGGGGAAGAAACAAATGACAGCATTAGTTTAGCATTACATGTGAACTAGGACTTGTATTTTGTTTCTCTTGAAACGAATCATGAAAGGAAGTGCCACAGGATGGGAGTGATTTTAGCAACTCCTCCTTCACGGTAAGCCGTGAAAAGTTTGTAATATGGTTTAACATTGTTTAGGAACCGGCCTATTGGAATTATATAATTTTATTGCTGGTGCATCCAGTTACATCCCATCACACTTTTTGCTGTGAACAAATTTAGCATTTCTGACTGCAGGAGCTTTTGATGTCATGCTTTAGAGCAAGGGCAAAAGTACCTCAAATTTCAGTTTCAGTTATGTTGCCCCCTATAGCTGGAAGTCTCTTCCAAGCCTGTCATTACTTTCCTCTTGTTTATGTGCAGTGCTGTATTGGCTACATAAGCAATAGCAGTCACGCCTGACCAATATTTAGGAAATTATAAGCATTAACATGTTAGGACATTATATTTCAGCATAAATTATTTGTGTAATTAAAAGTAAAATGTAAACATCTGATTAAAATCTTATTGCCATCTATTTAGGGAAATTAACCTATTTGGAAAGGTGTAAGTATCGAAGTTGGACTCAGGTGGCGCTGTGGGTTAAACCACAGAGCCTAGGACTTGCCAATCAGGAGGTCAGTGGTACGAATCCCCGCGACAGGGTGAGCTCCCGTTGCTCGGTCCCTGCTCCTGCCAACCTAGCAGTTCGAAAGCATGTCAAAGTGCAAGTAGATAAATAGGTACCGCTCCGGCGGGAAGGTAAACGGCGTTTCCATGCGCTGCTCTGGTTTGCCAGAAGTGGCTTAGTCATGCTGGCCACATGACCCAGAAGCTGTACGCCGGTTCCCTCGGCCAATAAAGCGAGATGAGCGCCGCAACCCCAGAGTCGGCCACGAATGGACCTAATGGTCAGGGGCCCCTTTACCTTTTTAAGTATCAAAAACACTGAGGTTACCTATATCACTTATAAGACCGACCAACTCTTATTCAGGTGCTTTGTCACTTTTGTAAAAATGACTTTATAGGGAAGTATGGGTTGTTGGTTTTTTGTAGTGGTATAACAGAGTCTGATGGTAAGCATTTGTGGGAGATAGTCACTCCTTGGCAATTGAAAGCTACCCCAGGAATATCTGGCTGAATGGGAATTGGGACAAGGACAAAGGGCGAAGATATAGTAAACTTTTTTTTAAAGAGCACACAAAGGAAAGGAAGTGATGAACAAGGATATGAAGGAGACCAAAAAACAAAGGAAGACAAAAAATTCTCCATGGAAAGCAAAAAGATCTGTGCTAACCAGCTGGAGGGAGGAGGAACCTGCAGGAAGAGGAGGCAAAAGGCTTTGAAGACCCTGCCTATCACATCCAGAGGGAGATATCACCCTGTTCACTGAATGTCCTCCAGCTCAATCCAGTAAATAGCAATTTTATAACAAGGGTGGATTAAAAAAAGATTTTCTGTTATATAAACTGATAGGCAGTAATTCCAATACAATTTATTACCTCAATAATATTGCAGTTTGGGCAAAATTGACTTTCCTTTCGTGTTTTGTCATGTTTCTCACCTGCATCTATTAAATAAGTCTTTTGATCTACTGAGATTTCTGAACTGAGGGGAAGTATTTGAAGAACAAACTTAAACACAGCCTCAAGCTTTTTTTTCAGTTCAATGAACTAATTCAAGACATTCAAATAGTTTAAAGTTAGGCTTCCAAAACACAGAAGATTCAAAATATTACTTTGAGGCCAATATACATTTAGTTTACTCAGACAATAGCATTTTTCAGCAGATTTTTTGTGTTGTTAATACAAAGGAGTACTAATTAATGTTGGTTGATTTCAATCTTTATTGTTTAATAACTTTAAGTAAAAGATACCAAAGTTTAAGAGAGAAAAATTAAGATACTAGGTGAGATTCAATGCTTGTCATACTCACGAGTAGATGCACTGAAATCAATGGATGATTAAAGACCACGACTTACAGTGGTGCCTCACAAGACGAAATTAATTCGTTCCGCAAGTTTTTTCTTCTTGCGAGTTTTTCGTCTTGCGAAGCACGGTTTCCCATAGGAATGCATTGAAAATCAATTAATGCGTTCCTATGGAAACCGCCTTCAGACCAGGTCCGGGGACAGTCTGTCCCCCGACCTCTTCTGAAGGCTGGGGGGGGGGGACAAGGGCTTTTCTTCCCACCCCCAGCATTTTAAACTTCTCCGCTGTCTGGGGCGATCTTAAAATGCTGGCGGGCGGCATTTTAAAATCGCCCAGGACAGCGGAGGACTTCTCCGCTGTCCGGGGTGATTTAAAAGCCCCTGGGAAGGCAGGCAGGGGGGACAAAGACTTTTGCCCCCCGCTAGCCTTCAGAAGAGGTCCTGGACCTCTTCTGAAGGCCGGCGGGGGGCAAAAGTCTTTGCTCCCCCCTGCCTGCCTTCCCGGGAGAGCGGAGAAAGGCAGCGCGTTTCTCCGCTCTCCCGGGAAGGCAGGCAGGGGGGAGCAAAGACTTTCGCCCCCCGCCCGCCTTCAGAAGAGGTCTTGGACCTCTTCTGAAGGCGGGCGGGGGGGGCGAAAGTCTTTGCTCCCCCCCGCCTGCCTTCAAAAGCCATCCGCGATAGCGGGAAGCACTTCCTTGCTATCCCGGACTGCTTTTAAAATGCTGGCGGTGGGCAGCAAAGCCTTTCGGCCCCCGCCGGCCTTCCTGGACCTCTTCTGAAGGCCGGAGGGGGGGAAAGGCTTTGCTCCCCACCGCCAGCATTTAAAAGAGGTCCCCGGAGATTTTCCTATGGGCTTTCTTCTTGCGAAGCAAGCCCATAAGGAAATTCGTCTTGCGAAGCAACTCACAAACGGAAAACCCTTTCGTCTTGCGGGTTTTCCGTCTTGCGAGGCATTCGTCTTGCGGGGCACCACTGTAAATGGATATCACCCACTATCTAAATAGTATTTGGCTCTGTGTAGAGCAAGCAAAATCTATGCAGGTCCTGATGACATTCTTTAAAGACATGTCTGGGAGAGACATATATCTTATTTGGAGGAAGTATTAAAAATGTAGTATTTTGGAAATTAATATTGGAACTTCATATGAATACCATTCCATATGACCTGTTGGCAGGTTTTTTATGTTGTTGCTTTGCAAGATTCATGGTATTATTAAATATTTTAGAAATAATTACCCATCTCATGACAGGAAGGATTGCCTTAACCTATAAATGGGGGAAATCCTGGCTTGCCAGTAGAAAATGAAAAGTCTCAGGAGTTTTAGAAACCACATTCATGAGCAAGTTAACCAATATTAACGTCAGAGAATAATCTCTTTAAAAATTGTGCATGGTGGGGTATTGATACAAACTCATAGATTATTAGGCACTATGAAGGAGACTTACGTAGTGATTTTATTGTTTTATATTAGATGTCCATAATATTACATTCATTTTGATTTTTTCCTCCTTAATGTATTAATGATTTGTGAAAGTCTAAAAAATAAATTAAAAAACAAAACTTGCTACCAACAGAGCATAAACAAAAAAAAGTGTCTACATAGCTACAAAAATAAACTAAGGTCAAGTTTCTTGTGTTTACTATAATCTATTATAATGAAGAACTGTTAATCTATTAATCAAGTTAATCAAGTTTCTTGTGTTTACTATAATCTATTACAATGAAGATCTATTACAATGAAGAAATGCTGATTAAGAAAGATGCAAGTATGAAAATCGTGTGATCTAATATAGCATATGGTTCTTCTTGTTATTAACACTGGTTTGTTATTTTACACACACAGAAAGTCTAAGAATTGCATAATAAATGGTTTAATAAGAAAAGACTAATAAAGAAATAGGTGAGATAGAAAACCAAGATACTTCAGCATTGCAGATAAATAAGCCCATCTCTCAAACTTGGCTCACAGGAAGCGGCAGAGATAAAGATCCAGCTTTTTATATGTAATATATTTTATAATTTTCAATGTCTTAAAAAATGGAAACAGGTTCAGGAAGAGATGGTATACATATATCTTAAAACAAATAAACCTATTACCTTTTCATTTCATTTCATACTGTTGAATAAGATGGCTGCGGCCTATACATTTGGTATGTATTCTTTATGGAGTTCATTTCAGATATTGAATGTTTAACAAAATAGTTATGTCGGTACGTTAAAACACTTACATGGGATTGTTCTTAAGTAGAGATTATCTCTGATCACCTGCTGTAGTTTATGATCAATTGAACCTTTCTGGAACTGCAGACTTAGATAGTGACGCAAATCTTTGTTGATGACTTTGCCTGTAAGACAAGAACAGAGCATCTTAGAATACCATAATCTGTAATTGTACTAATGAATTACATTAAAACACCAAGGACCCATAATTTATAAGAAAACGCTTCTCAGATAGAAGAGACTTTGAACAAAATAAATGGAAACACCAATACTTTCAATGTTGGTGCAACCAACCATGCTTTTGCAGATATCAATAGCCATACTCCCTGTGGCAGATGGGGAACCCGTGGCCCTCAAAATTCCCATCTTCTATATAAAACAGCTGTAGAGGACAGACAGAATAGAAGGAAGAGTTCCCCTAGCAACAAACTGTATTGGGAAAATTTTGATGTCTAACATTTTACAATTTCTTATGTGCTGTGGGCTGCCCAGAATGGCAGGGGAGACCCAACCAGATGGGCGGGGTATAAATGATAAAATCGTCATCGTCGTCGTCATTCCTTCAGCCATCTGTTGTTCCCAAACATGGAAACAGGTTCAGATTTGAATGATTGTCTCAAACAAATGCGGCAATGGATGGAGCCTAGCCCATCTATCTATCTATCTATCTATCTATCTATCTATCTATCTATCTATCTATCTATCTATCTATCATCTCCATCTATCTATCTATCTATCTATCTATCTATCTATCTATCTATCTATCATCTCTCTCATAGTGGAAGTAAACCAAGTGCCTGCTAAAATAATAAAAAATGTAAGTATTTCAACAAAAGACAGAGATTTTCTTATGTTTACTGGCTACTAAAAGACTGATTTGTCAACATTTGTTCAAGTGGTTCATCCATCTCCTTGTCAGATATACAAATTTGTTACAGTTCAGTATTAGGACATTTTGCTAGGGCATATGCAGCTTTGTAAACAGTTCAACTGTGTGTGTACAAAATAAAACATGGAGGTACAGGTTGATTTGCAGCATATTCCCTATTCTTACAAACTAAAAAAGGGAACTGCGGTAGAATATTCTATACTCTCAAAATAAATAAATAAATAAATAAAACCAACCCAAACCCTGTGGATAGAAAAATCAATTTCCAAGTGTTCTGCTTCGTAGGGTGCAGCCATTTTCTAAGGATAATTCAGGAACAACAAAAGCTGTTACAATAAAACCCTGAAGGGAAACAGAAGAAAAGCAGACAAGACAGCGAAGGGAAACAAAACATCTGAAAGCAGCTTGAGAACAGTAAAATAATTAGCTGCTTCAGGGACTTTAAACAAGGTTTAGTGCTTAGTCTTATATAAGAATATTTTCTGTCTTTTCTATACAGTCCATTTTAGCTGTATTTGCAAATAAAGCTACACAATGAAGTGTTGTTTAGTAGGTTATACCATGCATGATCTGTGTGGTAGTGCATACAGCTTGGTTACCAGATGTCCCCGGATTTACAAATCAGTCCCCATACAAAGTCCATGGAAGTTGAAAAGTGTCCCCGGATTCATTGGGGGGGGGGGGACAAACACCTGGTAACCTTAGCATACAGCCCAAAAAACTCTTGCTTTGATCCTCACTTGAATGAGTATAAACAAACCATGACAGAGAAATCTTAGTGTGATGTTCAAACTTGGTATCAAGTTTTTTTACTATAATAAACTAAAGTGGTTAAACAAGAAAAGCCCATGATTTAAGGCATCATGCTAAGACTTCTACTCAGATTGTGTCCCTACGCATGCAAGGTAGAACTTCTGTGTTAAGTTGTGGGTGAACATATCAGATGACAAAGCGATTCTTCAAACAGCTCTTGTTTATTCACAGGCCAGAACAGAACTGAACTGAAGGGTTCAGCCAGCCTGCTTATATAGAGCTCCACTAAAATGCAACAGTAACCATTTTCTGTAACTATCCAATCACTGAACATCACTTTCGATCCCTTATTTGCATATGTGGACCTGAACTATCTACAGTATCCCCTGCTGGTCCAGGGTGAGAACTTCAATACATAACAAGAAGTGCTTGGACTGTGTGTACCAGCATGCAGCTATTATTTATTTATTTGTTTGTTTGTTTGTTTGTTTGTTTGTTTGTTTGTTTGTTTGTTTGGCTAGCTAGCCACCCTATATCCAAAGGTCTCAGGGCAGTTCACATAAAATATAAAATACCTACAAAATACAATGGCTTACTAAACCAAACATTATCGCTTGGTGTTAAGTCCTAACTGGATAATAATAACCAGAGTCAGTGTGGTGTAGTGGCTTGAGTGTGCTATGTCAAGTTTAATCTTAGCGAGAGGAAATAATGCACATTTTCATAATTTAGCGCTGAGGTGACTAACCTTACTAACCTTTTCAGCCCCCAAACTGTGCTTCCGTTTGGTAAACCATGCAAGGGACACATGCCAGCAGCTGGTGTGGCCAAAATTGAGCACAGTGACTCAACTCTCTCTCAAACACCCACATAGATAACATTGTAATATCTAGTCTGGAGGTAACAGAATCAGAAACAACAGCCCAAAGCCCTAGGAAAGAAAACTTTTTTAAAAGCCACTCTTAACAACTGCCACCATCATACAGAGAAAGTGATGAATAGAGAACTTCCCGTCCATGTACCTGCTCTTTCACGGGGAATGTAAACCTATCCAGAACGTAGTCTACAGATCTGAAGGGCAACACACGCTGTCCTCAGCCAGAAGGCCAAGGGGCAACCTTGTCCCATCCATTAGTCAGAGAGGGAGTAACTGCAGGAAGCTTCCTTTGTCCCTCCTGGCTAGATTTAAGAATTTTGTAACTAAAAGAATGAATGCAGTGCCTGAGTTTGCTTTTTCCCTTCTTCCTTTTGTGCTGTGTTTTTTTTTTAATTAGGTTTTAAGCCTGAGGGCAGGGATCATCTTATTTTTTATTATTGTAAGCCACTATGGGAGACTTTTTTTGGTGAAGAATATAAAAATTTCATCATACCCCATATAGCATTTTAAATCCATATTAGCAACCTAATAAAAACGTTCACATTAAGATTTCCCTAAGATGGAAAACATTCTATGTGCCTTCAGTAGCAGGAACAGCCTTTGTAGCTGGTCCAAAGTATTATTTTTTTAATCCACAAAAAGTTCATCTGCCTTAATGATATTAACTCAGATTCTTATAAGCATTTGTAGCAAATGGATCCAGGATAGAACTCCTATGCAAAGTGACTCTTTCATTTCGGAGCATCCAGATGACTCCAGCACTGTCTCTTTTATAAAGAGCCATCACAGTTCAGCGCCTTGGACATGACTCAAATTGGGTGGGAATTTACAAAGATTCTGAAGAAAGAAAAAAGTTAACAAATCAGGAGCTACATAGCCTCAATCAATACTGCTGCTTCTAAAGCAATTGCTGCAGTTTGCTATGCCACAACACTCCTGGTTTTCATAGAATTATTTTTTTAAAAGACATTTAAGGTTTTTTAAATGCACAGCTTTTTAATTCCTTATCACTTTTAGAATGGTAAAACATTTTATTTTGGCAATCCATGCCAAAACCTTGCAGAAAACAGGTTTTTTTTGGTCATCTTTGCTTTGTATAAACACAACTCAGAGCACATATGCTACCAAGTCCATTCAATTATGCACCAGTTGCCTTTATGTAATGACAAGCTAAATGCTGAATAACAACCATATTGTGAGAAGTAGGTCGCACAAAGTCATTATCCTGAGTTTAGATGCAGGAAATAGGCTTGTTTTGAATCTCTTATCAAAATATTAATTAAAAAGGTGTTTAGATTAATGTATTTCAAGAATTAAGAGAAGAAAAGGTCAAAGTTCTCCTTTATTTGACAACTACTACAACTCTAGTTCTACTTTACGAAATTAGCATGTGAAGGCTCTGAGCATGCCCTGTTGAAGCAAAGCTACAGTATTTGACAGTGAGGGAGCATGCTACAATGCTGACAGTTGAGTGTGAATTAGACCTTTGCCAGGATTCAAAGACAGGAAAAACTACTTTTCAACAGCAATCAGTCCAAAACACCCATTATCAAGTGGATCTTACTTTGCCAAACTATTAACTAAAGAGGACATAAACTATGTTTCATTAAAATCCAAGTTCCAAAAAATATGTTTTTGTGTACAAAATATAGATAGAAAAGGCTGGTTTGGACACAGTAGCAAATCACAACTTATTATTACATTAATGAGCTGCGAGTAGCCTTGGATTTGTGCCCACCCCCTTCTAGTGTGGCTACGAAGATGAGAACGAAAGCTTTAGTTTACATTTTAGATTAACATTTTAGATACATTTTAGATTTAGTTTTCTGTGTCTATCAGCCTAGACAAACTAAGGTTAATTTTAACTATGGTTAGTGGAAACAAGCCAACTTCAAACTATTATTCCTAGTAACCCGTAGTTAAGATTAACTGCAGCTTGTTCAAGTTTAGATGAGGCAGAAGGCTGTCATCTTCTTGAATTAGTGCCAGAGAGAGGAGAACAGGATGGAACTCATTCTCATGGCACTAAGCAAGGGAAGAAGAACTCTCTATTCCAGTGGCCACATCCCCTCTCCCCTGGTCACAGTCTTCACTGGCTCTGCTTTGCACCCCCGTTTTCTGTTTTCATCTGGCTGGAATGTGTACAGTAAAGCCTCCAGATTCCCTGAATGGAGGGTGGGGGGACGTGTAAAAACTACTACAGAAAGGTAAAATTTATGTTCACTGCTCTGCCCACTTTTGTCTCTGGGACCTACCCACCGGCGCATTGCTCCTGGAAGCCTGCCCAGAAGGGAATGTGGCTCTAGGGCTCAAAAAGGTTCCCAATGCATGTGGTACAGGAGAGGGCAGGAAGGCAGCTGTCCCCCCAAATCAAGTAAATAAATAAAATTTAATTAACTGACCAATCATGTCGCAGATAGCGCAGTTCTTCCTCCCCTAACATTGATCCTGCCCCCCTAATATAAATCCTGGCTACACCCACAGATGGATCTAAAGATTCACTTCAAGCTACAGAGGAAAAACTCATTCAATCAGGAAGATGAGAATCTCTGAATCCAAGCACTATAGTCCAGTAGCTAAAATGTATATTGTTTGGACAAATCCACACATATATATAATGAAGAAATCTTCAGCACAAACAGAAAAAGGAGATCTGTGGGGCTCATTGGTGGAAGATGTGGAATTATCAAGAATGTTATCATTTAAGTCTAAACGAGACCTAATCAAGAATTTTATCAGCTAACTTTATAGGGGAATTTCCATCACAAACTTTGACTCAATGTGTGCCGTGTTCCCTTTTCAACCTGCCCTTTGCCATTCATTAATAGTTCTGCATTGAATTGTTAAATGTTTTATTTAGGGAGTCTAAAAGCCAAACAAAGTGTGATGCAAGGTTAACATTGCCCACAGTTTGTTTGTTTGTTTGTTTTTAATTATAGCACCTGCCAGGGGAGAGGAATCAAATCAAAACAACGGTGCTGGGTGAGGAGGAGACCCTTTTGCATTCATTAGTCTCTGAGAAAATATCCTACTGTCAAAGTTGCTTACAGATATCAAGCAACTATTCTTACATCTCCCACATGATACAAAAAGGAATTTTGAGTGGTGGCTGCAAATCAGGGATACCGTATGGGGAAAGGGGTTAATTCACCCCCCAGTGCCACAGTCTCAATACAATGCCCTTCCTAAATAGTTACTATTTATATCTTTTAAAGTCACAGGCAATTCTTGTAAGGTATCTCCTACACCAGGGGTTGGCAAGGCTTATCTTGCCTGGGTCGGATCGGTCCCCCGGAGATCCCTCCGTGGGCTGGATCGCACGCATCTGCAGTGCATGACTCCCCGCACCGTGCTGCGCCGGTTTAGCGCAGTGCGTGAGCAGGCAACTCAGTTCGGGGGCAGCTTGTAGGCTGGTCAAACGACCTCCGTGGGCTGCTTCCGGCCCATGGGCCTTAGGTTGCTGACCCCTGTCCTACACCATATCTAGTTGCATCCTAAGTACTATCAGAGCATGAAAAAGCTCAAGCAAATAGAAGTCACACATCCATTATGAATCTTTAATTCATGCAGACTGAGGACTCTCAAGTTAGTAAAATTAAGAAGAAGATGCCATACATAACTAGATAATTGCATATTTATTAACTGCAAATTTATTAGCTTCATGAAACTTTGCAATCAGAAATATTTTCCGTTTACTAAAGATTTGTTTATAAGGAGCATACTGCACAACCACCCTTGACAGAGAAGCGCGTCACAACTATGCTTGACGAACTAAATACATTGTTAAAACCTGACACCACTGCTGTTGCTTATGTCTTAAGAACATAAGAAATACAATACTGTCAGATCAATGTCATTTATCAATGCATTCTCTTTCAGGATGACCCCTTCAGGTGCTTTACAAAAGGTGCAAGAAGCGCAGCCATAGACTATTATATAAATGTCTTACCCTTGTGCCACACGTAAATTATGTATTGATCCTTTCACTTTTAACTGCCACAGAATGTAAGACTATAGTAGCTATACATTTTCATTCTTCACTCACCTTGACCCATTTCCAATTTCACTAAACAAATCCTAAAAAGCCTTAACTAAAAAAAAGACAGCTGAACCCTTAAGTAGTACTTAAGGGGCTACAAGCACCTACTCTGATGCGTAGGCGACTTTCTTCTCCCATTTAGCATAGTCTGGCACTTAATACCAGTTTCTTACTTTTTAAGTTTCCCCTAGAAATGGAATTTACTGCACAAGAAGCTAGGGCAAGCAGTTTCAATTAAGAAATAAATTGTCAGGTTTTTCTCTCCCCGTCCTTTCATTATACTGGTAGAATTAATTAATCTACCAATGTTAGATCAGAGTTAGCATCACAGTAGAGTTACAGGGAAGTTGCTCCAAATGACCTTCAGAACCCAACATCAAAACACAACCAAAGTTATGCTAGCGTAAACACTAATCAGGATTTAAACAGATTCATGCACATTTAAAACAGATTTCAGCTATAGAAAATTTCTATGAAACTGGGAGTATGAGTTTGGTTTACTACTCTGGTTTAGAATCATAGAGTTAAAACTAGAGAATTGGATTCAAAAGTGATCAGCCAACTTTATTAAATTCCTTCATCAGCAAGGGGTGGACTAGAACCCCTGTGCTATTGTACCGTGTAGACAACAAAGGCTAATATAACACTAAATCAAACCCTGGCTTAGCTGGGGTCCCTTGGGAGCCAGTGCATTCACATTAAGCCATGGTTTGGTGAGTGTGAGATGCAACTGTGGCCAATGAGGTGTTCAACTTAATATACAACTGTAGGCAAAAAAGCCAACATTGACTTATTAAGAGTTACAGAATACTTGAATATCAGCAACGATTGCAAATGTAGCAGCTATTAAAAATAAAAACCCCAAAAACCCAACTGGCTGATAAGAACCAGGCAGAAGAAATGAATGAGTAAAAAGACACCAACCAAACAGTGTCTTTCAAATTAGCAGTGTTGTTATATAGAGAGATAATCTGTTTTAAATTTCATATTTCATATTATTTGCAAGGAAGCAATTGGATCAGAAGGGCAAATTCAAGCTCTCAAATCAATCAACTCTGGACTCAACTCAAAATCAGCTTGCTGACTGCCAACCCTCCTTGCAAATTCCCTCATGTTTCTCAAGTACACTTGCCAATGTGGGTAGGGAGACTGGTGGGGTAGAAATCTGGTTGGCTTTTACAGAAGCACTGTAGGTCTATTCTATTAATGTTTCATAAATATTTCCTCCCTGACAATCTGAAGTCTGCAGCAAGCTCCTCTGTGGTTAGGAGATGGCAAGTGTAAGTAAAGGAAGTAAGGGAACAAAGAAAGGATTGATACCCAGCTACAACAGAGTGCCTCAATTACTGAAAAACAGTGGCAGAGTACCTTTTCCTGGCAGCCTGGACAAATGGCAGTGGGAATTGTGTCCTACTTTCACCTCCAATATAGACAATAATATCACCATACAGTTATTAAGTGAAAAGAAGTTTCCATTATATATAATTATAAAACAGGAAAAGAAGAAGACTCCCTAAGGCAGTAACACAAACATATTAGAGGCAAAGAAAATAAGTGACATTCAATAAATTACATTAAAAAAAGGCTTGAGGAGAAATTTTGCCTGGTGTCCAAAGTCCACCAGGCAGATTGTCCTTAGAAGGAGGTTCCATAATCTGGGCATATCACAGAATAGTCCTTCTGTCCAGTCATCACCTGACCTCTGCAGGAAAGGACATCCACAGAAATTTCTCATGCCAATGTCACCCCCTAAGCAACCTTGTACAAAAAGAGGTACCTGGTCCCAGCTGGCTGCTTTCCCAGATCCAGAGTAGGCAGTCTCTTTTGCAGTTCCAACTCTTTTGCTACATCATGATCCTTCCTCTGAACACAGTGTGTACATACATTCACCAGCTGCTATGTACACATTCCTAAATACTCCTTTAGGACACACAGTACAACCATTTTCACCTTCCTTTCTGGAAGAGATACTTCAAATAAGTTTGCCATGGAAGTGGGAAGCTACTCAATCTCATAAGGATCTCAGAAACCATCTCATTACCATCATCTGTTAAGAACTTAAAATAATAGCTAAGTGAATTCCCTGCATAATATGATCCTTTCAGAGCAGTTTTCCTTGTCATGGCTGAAACAGATACCTCAAAACTGTCTAACCCTAAGGATGAGTTTGTACAAAGATGGACTCTTTAGTTTCTTTCCATAATTTGTATTCTACATTGGTGAAAATTTGTATTAACTCACTAATTTAAACATCCACAATTAGAAATGAATAGTTGTTCCTACTCCTTACCTGTGCTTCTCTCAGAGAATTCTGAAGGGGAAAGCAGCCTATGTTTTTTTAATGCTTGTATTTTGTCACTGTGTGCACTACAGTGGCATCTAGTGGTTATAACAGACTTTCCAAAGTGGAAGAATATCATTCTGAAGTGTTTCCCCCCAGTGGGAGGTGGCGCAGAGGATGTGTAATTATGTGGATTCACTGGGTGACCTTGGAGATAAATGCTTAGAAGCAGAGCTCACAAATATAAGCGCCTCAAACCACACAACTGGCCACCAGTTTACATATATTACGTAAACTCATTATGAAGTTCAGGTAGGTAGAATATAAATTTAGAGAACTGGGCGTAACACTGCAACTACCCCTCTGGATTCCCCCCCCCCCCCCGGCCGCCATTTATATCAATTATTTTATTTTATATTTCTCCAAAAGAGCAGCTCAATACACAACAAACACAAAAGCAAAATACATTGATGATTAGAAACATGTAGAAGCTAACTCATAGATTGTTGTTAAAGAATTAAGCAAAGTAATTTAAGTAAATAAAACAAAAGGATTTCATTTGAACATAAAAATGGACTGAGAAAGTTGTTTGCTACCTATTATTAACTTCTGTATCACAATAATAATAATTTTCAGTAAGGTGTCCTGAAAAAGAGTCCAGGCTACCATCCACAAAATCCTTCCTCTCCTCTTAGAAACTCTCAAATTATCATCATTCTCCTTGCTTTTGTCTTCAACACCTCCTAGGTTGTGGGTCCTCATCAGTACTCAACTGGCAGTCTCCCTAGATGCAGACAATTTTCATTGCAGAAGGTAAGGAAACGTCTAGGTTTCCTCTGAAAAAGAGGACTATTTAGTTGCTAGGCAACAATAAAGTGCTTTCTCTCAGGGCTGAATAAGCTGTTAATAACTAAAGTGAAGTGTACTGGAATTTGTGGGGAAGAAACAGTTTGCTGGTGGTGACATGAAAGCTTCTAAAGAAGAGGTGGCTAAGCTGTGGTCCTCCAGATGCTTCCATCAGCCCCAGATAGCATGTCCAATGACCAGGGATGGGCAGTATAATTTGGCAACATCTGGAGGGCCACAGGTTAGCCATCCTTGTTCTAAATGATAGTGCTTTGGAATTGTTTAGCACAGTTTGTATCTGGTTAGGTGCACATTTCTCAAAAGATCCAGACAGAGTTGATCACTAAGAGATATACTGATTATTATTATTTTTTAACTTTCCTAAACATAGCAGTAGCAAAACTTTACAAAAACTTTAGTTGTAATACATGGTTGGATGCCTAATGGCAGTTCTAATGGTATTTTCTTTCATCCTCTGTACTGCTGCCTTAGGCACACACAGCTTGCGCCCATAAATATTTTATTGTGATGGAAATGTGTTAAAATTCACTCTTTGCCAAAGCACCCTAGAGGAAACAAAACAAAAAAACCCTCCCAAACCTATTTGCATTTCAGTCACTGCAAATCAATGCAATATAAGCTCTAGAATAGAGCATCCCAAATCTGTGGACCACCAGTGGTTCATGAGCTTCATTCAGGTGGTTCGTGGCATTTCCTCATTAAATATTCATATTTAATTTTAATTATATTTTACTGCTTGTATTGTATTGTATTACAATTTGAATTCTATGGAATGCACAGTGTAATGTGAGAAAATACAATATATAAAAAATGAAAGAAGCAATAAAATGCAATTAAAAATCACATATTGCACAATGCAACGCAATTGCTATAACAGGCAGAAAAATCATAAAGCAGACCTCCAAGATCATCAGTTATTTTCAAGTGGTCCAGAAACAGTTTGGGAGCCAGTGCTCTAGAAGACTGGATTTCAAACAGTCTTTGGATTTGAGCAGCTCAGATTCAAGCAGTTATCAGTCTTCTACTATATTCTATTTTGCTTTGGTTCAACATCATTTGATAAAATTTCCCTAAAGGCTTTTGAATTACAGAACCCCATTCCTATTAAAAGCATACTATACTTAATTTGAAGTCTACCCTGCCCCCGCAAAAAGAAAAGAAAAATCACTGGCAGGAGTGGACTGGGAGGGGAAAGCTCAAGGGAAAAAATAGTAGAGATTTCACACACAAATATCCATATTAAGCAAAATTGGTCCTACACAATCTGTGTATTTCTCAGATTGTTTAAGGCTGCTTCTTATGGCAGTCAAAGTTCATCTGGGTCAACTTTCCTGGTGTTGCAAATAGCAGCAGCAAGGGAGAGGGCATAATTTTCCTCTGATAAAGCAAATAGCAGCAGGGGCCAGTTTTCATATGGAAAATAGTGCTGGGGAAAAGGTTTAACCTCCCTCAGTACTCCTGCCCCAAGCTCATATATCTGCTGGATAAAGCTGGACAGAGGAACACCTCTGCTCCATATAAACCCCCTCCAGCGTGGCAGATTGGGGTTTTTGATTGCTCTGTAAACTTGTTCCAGTGCTACACACACACACACACACACACACACACAGAGACACACTGCGCATAGATTGAAAACAGTTGTTCCTGCTCAAAGTTAAATAGTGAGTCATAAATTAAAAGTTGAATTAGTCATTTGACCAAGCACATGCCAGTTCTTGTATAATAATACAAACTGTAATTCATACAAAGTGGCAGTTTGATCAGACAGGGTAGATTATATTCTGTATGGAAGCTCACTTCCAATTTACATAAACATTTAAACACAAATAAGAAAATATTTGGCACAGAAGTGAATTGGTTGTAGTAGGCATCTATACTGCACTTGTATGCTACTTTCACTGGGACTTTTTTCTTTCCTAAATTATTCAGTATTCAAACTAAAATTCTGTTTTGAGGATAAAATGCTGCAACGTTTTGGATATCAGTCATTAAGAAATTTACACTTACTCAGTTCCAGTTAAAGGATGCTTGATGAAAAAAATACCACTGAAAGTTCAGCTTAGGATGCTGCACACAAATGTTGCAGTTTTTACTATGCTTACAGTGAGACTAAAGGTGCTGACCTTTAAAGCCCTAAATGGCCTTGGCCCAGTATACCTTGAGGAGAGTCTCCACCCCCCATCGTTCAGCCTGGACACTGAGGTCCAGCGCCGAGGGCCTTCTGGCAGTTCCCTCACTGCGAGGTTACAGGGAACCAGGCAGAGGGCCTTCTCAGTGGCGCCTGCCCTGTGGAACGCCCTCCCATCAGATGTGAAGGAAATAAGCAACTACCTGACTTTTAGAAGACATCTGAAGGCAACCCTTTATCGGGAAATTTTTAATGTCTAATTTTTACAATTTTTAATGTGCTGTAAGCTGCCCAGAGTGGCTGGGGAAACCGAGCCAGATGAGCGGGGTATAAATAATAAAATTATTATTGTTATTATCATCACTATTATTATAAGCAATACTGTGCATCTTTATTACTAAAATATACAACGGAAGCATTTCTATAATTTTTTTGTAAATATGAACATGATCCTCTCTTTGAATTTTTCTGGAACTTTCTTCACGTGAGCATATCTAAACGATACAGAAAGTACAGTGTCTTTTTCAGAAGCAAATCATAGCATGCCAAATATACTTCAAAAACATGTTATCTTAAAGTTGGTTGGGACAGTCAAGACACCCTGGTATTGCTAAACTTCCAGATAGCACTTTTAAGAATTAAATCTAGTATTTTCCAGGAATTCAAAATGTCCACAGGTGTCATCACAGAGCAAAGAGCAAAATTCCCAAAGCTTGTAAATTATGACTCTAATTTGATATGGGCTTGGCTTCAGACTTATTAATGTATGAGCTTTGAGTTTCCTGAAACTGAGTGAGACAAGGATTTGCATCAGCTTGCTTGAATTCAGAGAGGATCTACACTTAGTAGTAGCCTGTAAAACCTTCTCCTAAAGGAGAACCCAGAGCCAGGTTTTGAAAATTGTTTAGTTAACTTTTGGTAGTGGACACAAAATTCAACATTAATGGCAATCCAAAGTGGGGGGCCTTCTTTCTAAACACATCTATACGCCCAAAACACTATTTTACAAAGAACCTCTCATCCACTACAAGTGAGGAAGGAAATAATCTCTCCTACTTTAAGGTATTTTAAAAATATGTAATAAAAAAACTAGTTAAAGAGCATCTCAGTGAGAACACTCACATCTGATGCAGAAGTTTTCTCAAAGATGTTAGGGATAGACAGAAGAGAAGCTATGCTGGAAGGTGCACAACCCATCCATCAGAGCAGGTGCAGGTAAGCCTTCACTAGATGAGAGGTATACCAATGTTGCCTTCTTGGCTAAATAATTTAAGTCCCTAGAACTTAACTGTGAGACTACACAGAGATCACAAATAAAAATTATGGTCAAGAAAGCAAACAGATGTTACAATACTGCATGAAAGCTTGCCAGGGACATTTGACTTCTTCAAATACAAAATAAATAAAGCCAGGCCTGCAGAACCATTTCTACCTTAAGATGAGGCAGTTGTAACTGTATTCTGAAGAACAGATGGAAAGTAATATTCAGTCAGTAGCATGGTGACCAGCATTTTCTGCTATGGGAAAGCAATTCAAAATATTCAGAGAAAGATAGAATGACTTCATAAACACTTCCCCACCCTTTCCCTGCGCTAATGTACAAGCCAAGTTTCATTACTTCCAAGAATGGTCTTGCCCCTGACAATTAAGATGAAATAGTTCAATCCCCATTTGCAGTCTATACAATCCAGACAGAGGTTTACCATCACATCTGCAATTACCAAGATCTTAGATTTAGCCTGAACAGAGTACAGAATGAGAAATAGCAGACACCACTTTCCCATGATATACATATTGACAAAGCCGAGGCTTTCAGATTGTGTTAAAAAGCCCCAGAAAAACTCAAGATAAACATTTCATACCACTTTTTCTGAGGCAAACTAGTTTACTTAAAAACAAAGTTTGAGAATCTCATTCAACATAACAAAAGGAGCCAGCCAGGCTTTGGCAAGCAAGATGAGCCTTCTTGGGAACCCTTCCTTTTCCACATCTGGATGAAGCCTGGGATATATTTTGGCTCTGTGTCTCACAAACCCTGCAAGGTGACCTGAGGAGGAGGGATGGGGCTTGTTTATAATATTGGGAAGAACTGCCCTTCCATTCAAAGCTACAGCACAAGATCGAGAATGGGATCCCTGCTCATTGGGTGAGGGGGGATCCTGCTGACAACCAACTTTTGGTTTGCTAGCAAGGCCGGCCAAAATTTAAAACATGATTCAAAGATACAAGAAAAATACCATTAACTTAAAAATGAATTTTAAAAACACCAGCAAATGTAGTAGCCCAAGAAAAAGTATTCAAGTCTATTGAGATTATCACCAAAAAGATTGGGAGAGCATGACACACACTTTATTAGAAGTTTTTATGAAAGGAAAAAACTATTGACATATATTCCAGATATAATATCTACTCCACTGACAAAACAAAGAACCAGATACAAAATAATGGCAGTTGTCATAATCAACCTACTTATTACATATTACATTTTAATCTCACTCATGTTATCTACACAATCAGCCCCAAGCAACTCAAGGCTTCATGACAGGAACAGGATTTGATTTTTGATGGGTACTAGTATTTTGTAAGGCATTATGGGAACTTGTGGATGGATGGGGTATACCTTTCTGTAAATATGACAAGGTATAAACAGAGGACTAATTCTTTTACTCAGGACATCAGCAGCATTCAATATCCTCAACCATGGTATCCTCCTGGACCAGCTGTTTGGATGGGAGCTGGTGGCCCTGTACTTTAGAGGTTATGTTCCAATATGCATGAATGTTCAGAGAGAGTGGTCCCCATGGATCTGTGCTATGGAGTCCTTTGGGCACTAGCTTGCTCCTAATGATTTTAGCACCTACCTGAAACTAGTGGTCATTAGGAGATTTGGAGCAGCATGTCACCAGTATGCTAACAATATTCTCTGTAACATCCAAATCACTCAGTGGCCAAGAGTGGTCCCTCCCCCCCACCAAAAAGAAATTGAACTGGTATACAAGCTACAGCTGTTCTTGGGGAAAATAGCAGCGCCACAGTGATGCAGGCTTTGGTAACTTTAAAACTGGACTATTACAATGTGCTTTACATGGGGCTACTCTTGAGGTTTCCTGCCAACCTAGCAGTTTGAAAGCACATCAAAGTGCAAGTAGATAAATAAGTACCGCTCCAGCGGGAACGGTGTTTCGTGTGCTGTTCTGGTTTGCCAGAAGCGGCTTAGTCATGCTGGCCACATGATCCGGAAGCTGTACGCCAGCTCCCTCGGCCAGTAAAGCGAGATGAACGCCGCAACCCCAGAGTCGGTCACGACTGGACCTAATGGTCAGGGGTCCTTTTACCTTTACCTTTTATTCTTGAGGTTGGTTCAGAAACTCCAGCTTCTCCACCTGCTGAAAACATTTGTTTCTGCAAGTGTTTTTAGACAATTAATTTGATTCCATATAGGTCAGTTGTTCTGTATTTTACAATTCTATAATTTTATATTACTTTATTGTATGCTGCATTGGTATTATTTTATGATGGCAGTTTGTGTGTGTTCTTATACATAGAATAAAAAAAATCCACTTCCATGCCATTTATGTCGCTGACTACAAAACAGTGAATACCAGCTCTGCCGCTGGTAACTTCTGACCTGATGGCAGAGAGCAACCCTCCTCAGCCACAAGCTCTTGGGTTGGGGCGGTGTCTAGAGGCTCCTGTTGAGTTACTGGTTTTACTGCCGCTGTTATTGGTTTCACTGCCCCAACTGTTTGAAATTGTTTTTAAACAGCTTTTAATTTGTCAGTTTAAATTTTTGGTTATTTTCATGGAAGACAATTTTACTGGCTATGAGTGATCACCAAAGACAACAACTTGGTGCTGCATCAGGGTAAACTTTAGGGTCAGGGAGGGGGAATTTGGTTTTCTTGTTCTTGTTTTTATTATGTATTTTGTGTTTTTATCTTATATTTTTATGTTGTGAAGTGCCCTGAGATCTATGAATGAGGGTTGATATACAAATTAATTAATTATGCATCTGTATTGTGCTCTACAAAGCAAAGGGTGTTAGCCCTCACACTGGGCTTTTGCAGAAGGTGCAAACAGGAAACAAAGAGAAACACCTGTTTTCCTCTCTTCTTCACCATGGAGGAACATGTTGTCTTTCCCACATGTAGGGCTACAGCCTCAAGGCTTATGGAAATAAAATTCCCCCCAAACACTAAAAAGATTGTAGCATATATTCTAAAAGTTTCTTTTAGATTTTACATTTTAAAGGGAAATGGATGCCAACAGATGCTCATTTTTTTATTCTAATCCTAAGTTCAACTGAGCTAAGAGAAAAATGAAGGCTTTGGGTGAAAATGCAGACAAATAGTGCCAGCAGTGGTAAATATGATGACGTTTTATTGAATTTTATAACTAGGGACGCTAACATAAATGACTATCAGTCACACAAAACATGTAGGCGTACTGTTTTGTACTGCATTGCTACAATAGCAAGGTTAAACATTAAATGGCTCTTGCCCTTTCATTTCCTCATAGCTACATTAGAAGCTAGACAAATCACCCTCATTTAGCAGTTAAGCACATGTATGGGTTTTTTTTATACACATCACACATCAAAACATCAACCACATTGCTAACAATAACAAATAAACATAAGAGCATAAAAGGGAACCTCAAATAAACACAATTTTTATCTTACATGGTTAAAAATTTCTATGGCAGTCCCTCTGACCTCAGTATGACTAACATAATCAGCACTTTGCCCACACAGATGTTTGACTTTATGTTTGCTGCCAATGTTCTGAAGCTCAGAAAATTCTTTTTATTTCCCCATGCTGTGCTTATTGTGTTACATGTGTGCCTGACTGCCAAAAACTGTTAACTAAGCAGTTGTTAGTACACTGCTGGGTACTACAGTGATACAACATCTGTTTTCCAACATCTCTCATTTTTAAAATCCATCATATTTGCGAAGTAACCTGAATAGATGTGATGGGACAGAGGAACACCACAGAGAATAAGAAAAGGACCCAATGTATAATTTTTCTAGGAATATTAGAGTTTTCTAGATAGAACATCACTTGAATTGGGCAATGGCTTCAGCTGTTTTAGCAAAACCCATTTGCATTTTGGCTATTTCTGGCTTTGTCGTTGTGGGAGAAGCTCCCCAGTCTCTTCACTTTTCCTCAAAGCTCCAAGAACTCTCAGACAGAACTCCCACTACAGACCCCTGTGGATACCAACCTTTTATGAAAAGAATGCTAAAATATCTGTCTGTCATGAGTATGAAAACCAAATCATATTAGACATGGTTTGCCATTTAAAATTCACAATACTGCATTAAAAAGAAAATGATGTTCACAGTTCTCATCTGTAAATGGAAAGAGACTATTTCTGTAAAGGCATCAGTCTTTGCCTTGCCTAAGCTGGCAAAAGGCAGCAAATACATACATGATTAGTTAAGAATTACAGAAGTCAGTTCACTGTCCAAAACTGGGTTCCGATGTTCAGGGGAGCAGATGGTAGACTAATATTGCTTCCAGGTATATGTTATTTCCAGAACAAAGAACTTGGAAGCAAGGAGAAAGGGGAAATTCACTCTACAGTTAGCCATTTTGAACTCGAAAAACTCACTTGAATTTCCTGGGAAAGACATTCTAATATTCAGATCAGCAGTATCCATACTGACCACTGCACACATTGATTTTCCAGCCCATGACAAAAAACCCAACAGCCCAGTGATCAGCATCATCTGCCCTATAATTTTCAAAGCCTTGTATGAATAAGGAGGTCTTAGTCTGCTAATGGAAGGATGACAAAGAGGGAGCCCACAATATGGGCTTTCTCTCATGTCACAAGCAACTGTGCTTCTGATGCTGACTGGACCAAAAGAAGGTACTCACCTGCAGCGGCGTAGCTAGCTGCTCGGGTGCCGGATGTGGCCCGCGCATCCTGCAGCAGGGAGTGAGGCAAGCCAGCCATGGGGGCAGGGCACGCTGCGTGGAGCCTCTCCACCGCCTCCCCCTCAGCTGTAGGTCAGCTGAGGGAGAGGCGGAGGGCAGACACAAGCCCCACACTGCAGTTTCAGGCAGTGCGGAACCTGCAGGTGCCCAAGCCACCACGTCACTCCCAGGAGAGACGCGTGGCTCGGGCACGCTGCAGGCCCCACGTTAAGTGCTGGCGCCCAGTGCCAGCCACGTTTTGTTACGCTTGTTGACTGAACTACAAAGTTTATTGAGCCCAATTTATTATTGTTTTTAAAAACTCATATTTTTGTCATTTTGTCACTCCCCTCAGTGATGACACCCAGGGTGGCCGGAACCCCCCTTTCTCCACCACTGCTCACCTGAGGGTTTTAGTACAGTGGTACCTCGCAAGATGAATGCCTCGCAAGACAAAAAACTCGCAAGACGAAAGGGTTTTTGGTTTTTTGAGTTGCTTCGCAAGACGATTTTCCCTATGGGCTTGCTTCGCAAGACGGAAACGTCTTGCAAGTTTGTTTCCTTTTTCTTAACTCCGTTAATACAGTTGCGACTTGACTTTGAGGATCAACTCATAGAACGCGGTGTGGTAGCCTTTTTTGAGGTTTTTGAAGACTTTGGTGATTTTTTAAGCTTTTCCAAAACTTTCCCGACACCGTGCTTCGCAAGACGAAAAAAATCGCAAGACGACAAAACTCGCAGAACGAATTAATTTCGTCTTGCGAGGCACCACTGTACCTGGGCAGAATTATATAGGGCAGTGGTTCCCAAACTCTTTTCTTTGGACCAGACTTTCAGAATAAAAAATTGCTTATGCCACACTGATTTTTTTATTGATAAGAAATATACTGGAAAACAAAAAGAAACAACTCCTAGCAGTGCTTGATTTTGCAAAGATATCTATCAATATTCTGCAAATAATTTTTTTATTGACTATACTATACTATACTATACTATACTATACTATACTATACTATACTACATGAAATGTTTCTTTGATTGTCCTTGAATCTTGCTGCCAGACATGCCATCCTCTCCTGCCACACCAGTGTGGCATACCATACCTTTTGGAAGCCACTGGTATATGAGAATATATTTTGTGTAACCTGGGCCCAAGCTACTTTTTGTCCAGAGTAAAAAAACAACAGCATGTGTATGTCTGAAAACGTACGGTACATAGAAATCTGGAAACCTTGGTCAATAGTCCTCAGAAAAAATAGTTCACTACTTAATTACAACTATAAGTGACCAGTGTCACAAATTATAGGTGGTGGAAAAAATGGTTAACTCTTTACTGTACCATAGGACATGGTTCCAAAAGTTGATACAAATAAATGTGCTCAAGACTCAAATTTCAGGTAGTTCCAATCCTACTTAGATGATCGTTTCCAGAGGGTGATGTTTGGGTACTGCTGTTTAGCCCTGTAGAACCTTCAATGTGGAGTTCCTCAGGGTTTGATTTTGTGCTGTTTAACACACAGCTGTTCTTTTCCTTTAAATCTGCAGGTGTGGCAGTGGATACAGCACACTGTTGTCTTGCCTCAGTAATGGACTGGATGAGAGCCAATAAATGGAAGCTCATTCCAAATAAAACTGAGGCACTGTTAGTGGGTGGTTCCCTAGGCCGGGTGGCTAGACTGGAGGTTGCCTGCTCTTGATGGGGTTATACTCTCTCTGAAATACTCTGGGGATACTTCTGGATTAATTGCTGTCGCTTGATGCTCAAATGACCTTGGCGGTGCGTAGTGCCTTTCATTAGCTTTGACTGGTGGCACAAGTGTACCTATATCTGGATAAGGATAGCATAACTTTTGTCATCAATGTTCTCGTCACCTTTAGGTAAGGTTACTACAATGTGTAGCAGGCTACCTCTGAAGATGGTTCAGAAACTTCAGCTGCTGCAGAATTCAGTGACCAGGTTACTCCCTGGGGCAAATTGCATTAAGCATATTATACCGGTCCTGGTCTGACTGCACTGGCTGCCAATTACCGTAGTTTCCAGGACCAATTAAAAAATTTGGTTTTGATCTATAAAGCCATAATAATTAATAATAATAATAATAATAATAATAATAATAATAATAATAATAATAATTTATTACTTATACCCCAACCATCTAGCCGGGCCTCCCCAACCACTCTGGGCAGCTTCCAATAGGGTATTAAAAATACGATAAAACATCGAACACTAAACAGGGCTGCCTTCAGATGTCTTCTAAAAGTCAGATAATTGTTTATTTCCTTGACATCAAGGGGAAGGGCTTTCCACAGGGCGGACACTACTACCAAGAAGGCCCTCTGCCTGGTGGTAGTAATAATAATAATAATAATAATAATAATAATAATAATAATAATAATTTATTATTTGTACCCCGCCCATCTGGCTGGGTTTCCCAAGCCACTCTGGGCGGTTTCCACAAAGACCAAAAATACACTAATATGTCATACATTAAAAACTTCCCTTGCTCAAGACCACAATGCCTCAAGGAATGCCTCTCCCTATATGAACTAACCTGGACCCTGTGATTATAATCTGAGGCAATTATCATCTGAGCCCCTTCTTTGTGTGCCACCTCTGTGAGGAGTCCGAAGGGTGGCAACACAGGAATGGCCTTTTCCTGTGGGCTCCCCATTTATGGAATTCTCTCCTTAGGGAGGCTCATTTGGCACCTCTGTTACATATCTTTATTTGCCAGGCAAAAACATTCCTCTTCTCCCATGGCCTTTTAAACTGGAAGGGGAGTTATTATTTGTGCTTCTTACTTTGCTGTTTTTTTGTTTTTTGGAGGGGGCTTGTATTGTAAACTGCCCTGTGTTCCTTGGAGGAAGGGTGTTATAGAAATTTATTTATTTATTTATTAAATGTACAGATTGAGTAAATTGCTGGATAAGCCAGATGGCTGAAGGGAAATCCCGCTGGCTACAGATAAGTGTGGAAATTGAAGAACTTGATTATGAACCTGGGAAGCTGCCTTATAGTGAGGTCCATGTAGCTCAGTATTGTTTATACTGATGGCAGCAACTCTTGACAAATTCAGACCTACCTGGAAATGCCAGGGAATGAACCTAGGGTTTTCTTCATGAAAGCCAAATATTCTATCATGAGCTACAGAGCCTTCTCTTCTGCACACAAAACATATTTAGATACCTCAATGTTTGATTGTGTTTTATGCTATGTGATTGATTGATTGATTGATTGATTAAAAACTCAGTATTTAAATATATTAAATGAATAATTTTTAGAAGCCTGGAGGATATCTGAAGTCAATAGTAGGATATTTTCCAAACAATATTAACAGTATTATGCAGGAATAATAGAAATATTTTTCTCCAAAGTAATTATCTCTATTGTGCTTCCATTTCATGAAAAGAACAACACACATCTCAGTTGATTACCTCAATTTATCATCATTGCAGAACAAATGCTACTTTCATAGCAAATTATGGGAGCTTCTCTATGGTAGTCAAGAGCTACATTTAAAGCAGAACTGAATGAAGGGTATCACTATTGCACTTAAAAGTGACAATTTGATCTTTTTTTTTGGGGGGGGGGGGGAGAACAAGACGTCCAAAGCTATTTGAAATGGAAATGTCAATAATTTACTTTGGTTGTTTCCCTACTAGAGCTCTTTAGCAATGCTGAGGAATTGCTTTTCCATAATTAACTAATAGTGATATCAAAAGAGGTTCCATAAAGCCCTTAATACAGTCCTATAATGCCTGGGGTATATGAGCTGTAGTCCAAAACCTTTGGAAGGCATCAGGTTCAGGAATGCTGATTTAGGGCATCAAAACCTAAGCAAAAATAGTAATGCCCAAAGAATCCCTTATCTACTGCATACCGATTAACATATGGCAAGGTTTGTTCATCTCTTAATGCTCTTGAGGATCTATCAGTAAAATAATAATCTCAGGAAAAACTGGCAGACAAAATCTCTCTACGAAGTCAGCACTAAAACATATTCTGCTTGTTTGTATGTCAGACAAATATATTACTAAAATAGCCGGGTTTTGTGGTACCTTAAAAGCTAACAAATATTTTAGAGAACTAGCTTTCATTGACCTGAGTCTTTGGCATCTGGTGAATTCATCCCTGGATTGTAAAAGCTTTTATGTCTTGAAATATTTGCAGCAGAACAAAATGTTAATGTTTTTGCTTTAAAAAAGATTAAAATAGTTACTGTAATTTAAAATAAATAAATAAATAGAATATATCCTGTTTCATCATATAAGCTTAACAGCCCTGCTGGTAAACAGTGTTTTGAAATAGACACAGTGTATTTTTACTGGACAAGGAATACTGTATAAAACTAACCTGTACAGAATTTGTATGATGTATTATGAGCTAAAGAGGAAGATACTTTGTTCACCTCCCCTTCAGGAGAGCCAAAGAATGCCTATTCACTTCTGATAGTGAAATATTTTTTTACATTCTGAAGCATATCTTGTGTTGTTCCCTTAACACTCCTTTGGAGCTGTAACTATGGTCTTTTCAAAAGTTACAAATACCTGCAGGACTTTAAAGAACACAATTTATGGAACTGGACAGCAGTAGTCTATATATTTTCAGCACAAACCAATCCTATACATACATATGCAGCATGTAGCCCTTTAAGTGCATTGTAAGCTGGTTAAGTGGCTCACCCACTAATATCAGCTTTAGCAGGATGACTTTTCTAATGCACAGAGCTTAACATCCAGTTGGGGATTCAGATTCTGATTAAGGTAAAGTTCAGGCTCCCTGGAATATTTAGGGTAAGGAGAAAAGGGAAAGACCATTGCAAGATTTGCATACATTTTAACCAGTCAAAATTTAATAAGATGATTGTGTCTCTTTTTTCATAACCACATCTCTAAGTTAGACTCAAACATTTAAAGGGATTTTTTGGCTGCTAAACTCGAAATCATGCACAAGAATGTCATGTATTCACTGCCATATGTGAATGTGACATAAGGTAGACATAACATAACACAACATACTAAAATCACTTTGTCACTGATATTTTGATAAACATCTAGTGATTCAGCAGAGCTGATATATTTTGGCACCTTCGTTGTATAAAAAATACTTATCGTTACCCTAACTATGAGAAAAAATAAATCCACTGGATTAGGTATTTTGTAAACAAGCTCTATTTACAGAAGCCTGCATTTCACAGAGATTTGCACATTTTAATTATGTACACCCAGCCACTCATTGAAGATACAAATGGCTGACCTTCAGTAGGAATGCAGCAACACCCTCCTGGAATGGAGAATAACAATAAACAATTTAGTCCCAAAGTACCATAAGGACCACTTGATTCCTTAGGCTCAGCCTCAATCACTGAGCGCTTCTGATGCAGCACTTTTAGTAGCTCCACATACCCCTAAAATTCATCTGGCCTGTACTAGGGGTTGAACTTTTAGTGTGACAGACCTTGCTCTTTGGAACTCCTTGCCAATAAAGGTCATTCCTGCTCATTTTTAGATGTCTTTTAAAACCCAGTCAGGGCTTTGGAACCCAAAATCCTTTGCCAACTACCTTCCACTGGTATCTACTGCAAGTAGGTAAGGAAATGGAACATGACATATGTTTGTAGTTGAATTCTCTACACAAAGGCGAAGAGAAGTCTCTTCACTAATGAGTTTACAACCTAATCTCACTGAAAGATAGATCAGTAAAATTGTATAATAGGGTTTTATCTTTTCACTAGTATGTCTGATGAGCTATTTTCTTCCAAATTATTTAGATCAATAAAAAAATGAAACAAGCTATTAAGCATGATTCTACTGGATTAAAATGGGACTCTGCTCCTCTCTTATATAACAGGATTTATAAATTCCTCTAAAGTACATGCATTAGGAGGAAATTACTTTGTGCAAACCTAAAACTTTAGGGTTAGGCTATTTCCCAATAGCGCTCCAGTTTTAGAGGAAATCAACTGGATGTTAATCCTCTTGGCTTTAATAACTTGCACCACTGATGTCTGATTCAGTTTTTCAGTTATTCTTCTTCTAGGAGAGAGTTCACTGTAACTCTTATATTCACAAAAACAAGATATTCTATGTTCCAATATATGCAATCTCAAAGCTAGGTAAAAACATTTAACTGAAAAACCCCTCCTTGTGTAATATTATTACAGATAGAGTGTGTGAGTTTAACATGCAAAATATTATTTCAGTGACTGATCATTGGATATAAAATCACCTAAAAATGATAGCTATATTATGCTTTCCAACTATTTAGGTATTTTAAACACCTGTTTATTTTAAAAAATATAAAAGAAAACACCATCTCTACTCAGAGACTCTGGATCAGCAAATCCTGCCTAAAATGTAGAGGTGGAGTACCTCTAGAGCAAATTCTGTACTTAGCTTGAGGGAATTAGAGTTAGCACTTTCCATAGATGTATTAGATATCAGTAGAATTACTTTTCAGTTGTCGCAAGGGAGCTCTGTACAAAGAAAGTATGAGAACTCCCACTCTACTAATTACACTGGGTAAAAGTAGGCCTCTCTATGTAAATGAAGAACCAATTTGATAATTTCTAAGATATTAATATTTACATTCAGTCATAGGGAATACGAACAGATAAGAAAGGGGGAGAAATAATAAGAAATTGCATAAGAGAGCTCTATGAGGATGGGAAAGAGACTTTCATGAAGGTAGAACAGATTGGGATGCCACAGTGCACCATGAGCGGGCATTTTGAAGTAATAATGGATTTCCAAGTGAAATCATGTTTCTGGATTACTTTAAATCTTTAATTAGAGTCTGTGGTGGTCAAGATAACAGTTCTGGTTGATTTAAGGGTTTATATGAGATCATCAGAAATAAAGTTTATTTTGGAAATTTAAAAAATCACTTTCAGAAGAAAAAGTGAAATCACTTTCTAATGGGTGCAGAAATCGGCAAGTGTTCATGAACTGAAATTTAATAGGTATGAGCAGCAACGCAGAATCAGATTTTTTAATTTTTTTATCATTACTAGTTGTATCTAATTCATTGTTAATTGTGATATTTTAATCTCCTCCATGAATTAATTTGCCTTATTTGAATAGAATGAACTGGTTAAACAATTCAAAGAGAGTTAGGATGAGCTGACATCTGTTTTAATAGATCCAAATGTCAATTTTTCATTGTTAATGGTAAAACATGTCTCTCCCATCTCGGTCTCTACAGCCACAGCAGGCACTGTAACCTTCCAACAGTTTTAATTCACCCCACCTCCAAAGGTACACTACTCCATTGTCTCCAAAGACAGACATGCCAACTGTAAATGATCCAGCTCCCTCCCCCCTCCCTCACATTTGCTGGTCCTGAGAGGAGGACCAGGCTGGATCTATACACAAGGGGGGGAAATGCTATAAATAAGTCAGAAATTAGATCATTTTAACAAAATAAAATAAAACGCTATGGGAAATCGCATATAAAACTTTCCTGCCCTCTGGCATCATCTGATGTTGCATGTTTATAGCACATTCAAATGGTTTCTTTACTAATGTAGCTGAGTCCCTAGTCTCCTACTTTAGGCGGCAGGCTAACTTTTTCTTTTTTTAAAAAAAATAGTTTTTATTGCAGGATTTTCATAGACAACAACATCTCTGTTCTCAGTTCACAGAATCCTTTCTATAGGTCAGTTACATTCAGTGTGAGACACTGCTGTCATAGACATTGTGAGGTTGCTGTGGGGAGGGTTTTTACAGGTCTGAGAACACATCTTCTATCAATCTACAGCTGCTTCAGTCAAAATTCCAAAAATTCATTAACCACAGAGACTTCGTTCTATCAAGTGATTAAATTATGATGAAGCTTAAGTAGGTTTTACAGTTCATCCACAACAAATTCTGCAGGAAGCAGGGCAAGTGGCCTAAAGGAACACTTGTGAAGGTGGGGCCGATGATTTCATCTTTGATAGTTGGGAGGTATCATGAATTCCCAGGGCTTCCAGATCCTGGGGAAAAGGATTAAGCACCATGCAGGTAAGGGGTAGATTCCCCATGCAACCTGTTCTTTGATAGGGCTCTGAGCTCAGACTAGCAGTTAAAGGTATTTTTAAATGCTAAGAGTTTTTGTAAAACCATTCAGTTCTTCATTTGAAATGCACAGGATTGCATTACATTACAGCTGACATTCTGGGCTGGATGTGTGCTTTTTAGTTCTGTTCTTTTTATTATTATTACTGTATTATTGTTGAAGCAGAAACTTTAAACTATGTAAGCTGCCTTGAATTTTACCCCAAAAGGCAGAGTATAAATATTTTAAAATTAAAAGAAATTAAGCAACTAGCCAGTTGTTTGTTAGCAGCCTTGTTTTTAAGCAGTAGCTTGGAAGGTATATGCAATCAGGAATTCTAGCAATGAGTGAACATGCTGGTGAAGGAAGAACAGGTTGCTCTATTTCTTTTCTCCTAGCATAATTGATTTCTGGGCTGGCAGAGGAAGGAAATAATTTTTCTCCACAATCCACCCAGACCTTCAGTGGCTACTAGGATTGGTTCAGTCCTCCACCAGTCCACTTGGTAGTTGGCTGTTTTCTACTAGCTTCCTAAGAGCCTGCTAGCACCTGTGCCCATACAGAACGCGGGGGGTGGGGGGGTTCCTCCTGTGGCCAGCATGGGAAAAGCGACTAGTAAAAGAAATGTTTTCCAGGCTAATAACTTCTGTGGCTGTATGTGTGCTTTTTTTGTATCTCAAGGATGATTTTAGGTGTGATGCAAATGCATGTTGACTTAGAATCTAGTGCTACTATGTATATCCTCAATAAAATGGGAAACAGGGAAACTTGCTTTGTTGTCTGAATAAGGGTTAAGAAAATGCTGCTTAAAATTATTCCAAAGGGCTTCTAAAATATATAAGGATTTCTGGTACAGTATGTTAGGAGAGGGGTAGGACCTCTGATAGGGGACACAACATGCTTCTTCTGGGGTAGTTTCTCCACCTTTGCTCCCCACCCTACACTCAACTCTCATCTGTGGCTCCTAGAAACTGTCAGCATACGACAGTGGCCACAGCCTGGGAAACGGCTTTGACTGGTCGGCTAAATCAGGTGAGAGTAGTCAATGGGTCTCAAACACTCAGTGAGTTATTAAAGGAAGGAAGAAGGAAGAGCCTGCTGGATTATGTTTGTGGCCCACCTAATCCAGAACATAGTCATCATGGTTTGCAGCCATTGATCCCCCATGAATTTGTCTAATCCTCTTTTAAAGCCATCTGGTGGCCATCAGTACTTCTTGTGAGAGCAAATTCCATAGTTTCATACATGAAACAGTACTTTCTTTTGTCTGTCCTGAATTTTCTAACATTCAGCTTCATTAGAGTGGGCTGTTAATTTGTGAGTGTGTTAGACAGACCACCTTAAACAAGAACAAGAAAATTCAGATATGTGCACTCTGAAAATCAAAAGCTTCCAGAATGACATATCCAGAACAATTAGCTTGTAACAACTAAAATATCCCAGCCTAGTGGTTTACCAGAAAACTATTAAAAACCAGTTGGAGTAGTTTGGTCTGTTGGGACACACATTAAAGGCTTGCATTTACAAGTTTGCTGCACCACAATTTAGTTTCACATCAATGCAGTCATCTGAAAATATTGTCAAGTACAGCAAAGTCATTTGAAAAGCAGCCAAGTCTTTGGATATATGGCAGAACACTAACACAAGCCAACCACTGAAAGCTATTGAAAGTAGTGCCCTGTAATCTGTTTTTTTCCACACTTGTCTCAAAGTGCGGCCAATAAAATGAATGTGAAATTGATTCTTTTTGAAACCCCAAGAAACTCTCAGGATCCTTTTTAATGTCTACTCAGGTGTAATGCTCACCAATTTCAATGGTACTTACTCCTAGGTAAGAGTTAAGGGTTCTATTTGTTTGTGTTACGCTTCTAAATGATATGGCTCTAAAAACTACAACACAAAAGCATGCAATACCAGGAGATCCTCTGAGGCCAGCACAACCCAAAATAAGCTGCCTGGAATCTCCAAGATGATTTCCTTTACAGAGTGCTTTAGTGCTTACAACCACAACACAACCGGAACCAACATTAAATACTAAGGGCTATTTATCATTAAATTTAGGTTATTTATAAACTGCGTTTTAGGTCCAAACCCTCCCAAGGAATCTTCCCAAACATTAACAGTATAGAAGACAAATTTAAAGCTAGAAATATAATATATACTATCAATCAACAATAGTTAAAACAAAAAATCACAAAAAATAGTTAGAATCAAAACAGCATCAAAAATATAGCAGCCCAATTGAAATCCTTGGTCAAAAGCAGCAGAAAAAAGAAGTTTTTAGGGCAAGATTAAGGGCCTGCAACAGAATTTGATACAGACTACTTCCACCTATGGGAAAGCTATTTTAATACATGAAAGGGTTTTATCCAGTGGGCAGATCCCACAGCCAGAGGGGGGAGGAGACTTTTGCTGATGCCCCCTAACCCTGCAGCCCCCAGTGCCACCTCCAAACTGCTATGGCTACGACTGGAAAAAGATACAGACATATACACAACTTCTTACAGTCCCATGCAATCTTCAGCATATTTGCTTATTTATTTATATTCATTCATATAATTTTAATGAGTCAATTAAGAACATACTCAAACTTAGCATGTATTATCTTTGCAGCAGCTTATCAACTTTCAACAGCACCTTTGTTTGAGAACATAACATTTGTTGGATTTTAATATGTTTTACACTCAGCTTTCAAGAAGCAAATCACTTGTTTGAAAAATCCTTTCCCCCATCTTACTCATATTTCAAAAAGAAATATATGAAATAACGATTCATTCTCAATAAGATGAGAAACTTGCTTTATTGTCTGCATTATATAATCTATATAAGGTTTAAGAAAATGCTACTTAAAGTTATTCCACAGGGTTTCTGTAATATATAGGGATGTCTGGTGGTGTGTTAAGAGAGGGGTAGCACCTCTGATGGGGGACACATCATGCTCCTTCCGGAGTAGTTTGTCCACCTTTGGTCTCCACCCTGCACTCAACTCTCATCTGTGGCTCTGTCAGCATATGACAGTGGCCACAGCCTGGGAAATGGCTTTGACTAGTCAGCTAAATCAGGTGAGGGTAGTCAATGGGTCTCAAAATATTCAGTGAGTTAGGGACATTCCTTGCATACGAAGACAGGCTGCAGCAGATTAGGTAGACAAGACCAATAGTGGGTGGGTCCAATCAAAAAGGTGGTTACTACACGTGCTGTAGAGAGAAATGAGGGGGCATCAACCTGGGAAGGTAGCCCACCTAGGAGAAGGAAAACTGATCCTAAACCTCCACTTCCTTGCAGCTATAAACATTCATTAGAAAGGCTTCGGGAGTAAACGCTGAGGAAAAATCCATACCCACTGCCTTGTGGGACTTGTTTGGGAGAAGAAAACACTAAGGAGTAAACCCTACACAAATCCAGAGTGGAGTCCCTAAGGTGGTTGGATGGCATTATGGAGTGTCTCCTTCCATCAACTGCTTCAGCCAAGCTGGTGCCAAATGTATTGCTCTGCTTTCCTTTGAACCACTTCAGTGAGGTCAAGAGGGGAGTCTTGTCTTCTGGGCAGCCCACGACCTCCATACACATTGCCCAAGCTTGCCCCCAAGGAAGGGGACTTCAGTGCTGCTAATGCAGCAAAAGCAACATAGGAAGCAATAGTTATGAGTTATTGGTCTCTGCAGTCACAACACGTGCAGTGATTCTCCAGCAGTTTGACTTCACCCCCCAGCGGCACACTCGATTGTCTCTTGAGACAGACGGATGCCAACAACAGAATCCTAGAGAGAAAAGGAAGGAAGCCTGGCAACAGCACGCAAATGTACCAATATATCAAATAATATTTAAGCAGTTTAGTAGAAAGTATAAGAATCCCATGTTTCGAAAGCAATTTCTCTAGTTCAACTACTAGACAGCAATGGTAACAAAATCCCCTTTCATTTAATACACACACACACTTAAAATGTGATAGAGATTATACATACATATAGATGAAGACTTTCAGAGTCTGATACTGCAGCATTTTGCTACTCTGAATGGATGAAAAAATACATTTGCATGAGAAGCCATACTTTATTTCTAAATAAAAGACCTGGTGGCCACTCTCTTTAAGTTGGCTTTGGAAGCCTTCTTAACAAGAAGAAAATTGTTACACTTCTCTGTGAACCTTTGTTCCAGCAGTCAGACAGTCAAAACAGTTGGTAATCAATCCTCTGCCCATAGGAGGAAGGCAGTCATGCCCGGGGCTGAGTGTATTCTTTGCTAAATAACAATATATAAATTGTGTGCCCGAGTATCCCACTGCCATATTATCCATTCAGATCTGCAGGAGACCTTGTTTTTAGTCCCTTTACTATTAGGACTGATGGTAAGTCAGAGCAGGGAACTTTTCACTTATAACTTTGATTAAAATCACCCCAGATCCCTTCCCTAATTTTTTTTTATAGAAGATTACTCTTTACCTGTGTGTAATTAGTATATTTAAAACATCTTAACTATGGCTATTTACAATATTCTTTGATATTTGGCTTTGTGTAGATAGTAAACAGAAGTAATATAAAAGATGGAAGTAAGAACAAATAGTCTTAGGATGGTGAGGGAGCAGAACAGATTCTATCTAAAAGTTATCTGTCAAAATGCCAGGGCTTTTTTGCAGTTATTTACCTTGGCAGAATGAAAGACATTAAAACTTTTATCTGAGAAGTCTTTTGATATGCAAGAATGTTAATTAGCACGCTAAACACAATGTGGTCTGCTTAATAAGCCTACATGGCAATGCTTCTTCTAATGGCTTCCTTTTGACTCAGAGAAATTATAGTTCACCTACTTTTTGAAAAGAGTGCATTCCAAAGTTCCTAGACCACTACAGTAAATATCCTGCTGCTTAAAAATGACAATCAGGCATTCATCAGAATGAAACAAGGCTATTTTGGAAGGGAGAGTTTATACTAGTGACAGTCTTTGAAGTGGGTTTCAAAAACAAACTAGATGCAAGTTTGTCTGTTTTTTAAAATGGTGAAATGTGGTAATAGATTTTACCACTTTCTGTAATCAAACAGCTGTGTTCTGTACCTGTTGGAATTTCCAAACTATATCTAAAGGGGAACTCAATATACAGATGATCATACTCTATTGAAATACTACAGTCTTCCAAACATTTAAAAGTCAATGGTGCTTACTTAAAGACAATGGTGAAGGATTTCTACAAGCTTCCTAGTCAAATTATATGTTCAGTGAATTAAATCTTAACAAAGTCATTTATGAACTTTCATATGGATAGATACATACACCTCTACTTATTAGAGGGGGGAAACACTAGCATATTTGACTCACATTCCTGAAAAGAAGCAAGAAACTCAAATTTGGGGTTGCCAAACATTAAGAGGCTGAAATATCAATAGCTATATTAAAGACACCCAAGCATTTGCATAAGATTTTACATGTTTATGGTCTATTCTCAAATTCCAAAGGGAGGTTTGCAATACCGTATCTGACACACTAAGGCTTTTTGTCTGCATCACCAATGTGATGGTTTATTTGCACATCAGTAAAAGGAGTGGAAATTATAGTGGGGATTCAAGATTGGGCCTTCTCAATAGTGCAACCCTAGCTATGGAATTTCCTTTCCCTAGGGGCACTGAAAGCTACATCCTTGTTAAACTTCTGTCAGCACCTTAAAACATCTGCTCTGGATCCATTCCAGTCCGGCTTCCGCGCTGGTCATGGGACCGAGACGGCTCTGGTCGCCCTAACAGATGATCTCCGCAGGCAGCTGGATCGAGGTGGGTCGGGGCTGCTGATTCTTCTAGATCTGTCAGCAGCCTTTGACATGGTCGATCATGAACTCCTGGACCACCGCCTTGCCGACGTGGGGATCCAGGGCACAGTCCTTCAATGGCTGCGCTCGTTTCTCTCTGGTCGGGGACAGAGGGTGGCGCTTGGGGGGGAATTGTCATCGCGCCACTCCTTGGTGTGTGGAGTGCCTCAGGGTGCGATTCTCTCCCCGGTGCTTTTTAACATCTTTATGCGCCCCCTCGCCCAGCTTGTCCGGAGTTTTGGGCTGGGTTGCCATCAGTATGCTGATGACACCCAACTCTATCTGTTGATGGATGGCCATCCTGACTCGGCCCCAGACACACTGACCAGATGTCTGGAAGCTGTGGCTGGATGGTTACGTGGGAGCCGGTTGAAGTTAAATCCTGCGAAGACAGAGGTCCTCTGGCTGGGGCGGGACGATATGGGATCGAGGGGGCAACTCCCATCTCTTGCGGGGGTGCAATTGGTGCCAGCACCGTCCGTTAAGAGTCTGGGTGTAATCTTCGATACCTCCCTCTCTATGGAGGCGCAGATTACAGCTATAACAAAGGCGGCATTTTTTCATCTCCGCCAAGCTAAGCAGTTGGCCCCTTATCTCTCTCGCCCTGACCTAGCCACTGTGATCCATGCGACGGTCACCTCCAGACTGGATTATTGTAACTCGCTCTACGTGGGGCTGCCCTTGAGACTGACCCAGAAACTCCAGCGGGTACAGAATGCCGCAGCGAGACTCCTTACGGGGTCCTCGCTGCGAGATCACATTCACCCGGTGCTATACCACCTGCACTGGCTCCCGGTGGAGTATAGGATCAAGTTTAAGGTGCTGGTTTTAACCTTTAAAGCCCTATACGGCCTAGGACCCTCGTACCTACGGGACCGCCTCTCCTGGTATGCCCCACAGAGAAACCTACGGTCTGTAAATAAAAACATCCTCAAGGTCCCAGGCCTCAGAGAGGTTAGGCTGGCCTCAACTAGAGCCAGGGCCTTCTCGGCTGCAGCTCCAATCTGGTGGAATGCTCTGTCACAAGAGACTAGGGCCCTGCGGGACCTGACATCTTTCCGCAGGGCCTGCAAGACAGAGTTGTTCCACCAGGCCTTTGGTCAGGGCGCAGCCTGACTCCCTCCTCTGGCAACCTGCACAGTATTTTGGTTGCCATCAATTTGATTTTAATTAATTTTTATAATGAAATATTTTAGAAGGTGTGATTATTCAACTATTTGGTTATTTGATTGTTGTTAGCCGCCCTGAGCCCAGCTTCGGCTGGGGAGGGCGGGATATAAATAAAATTTATTATTATTATTATTATTATTATTATTATTATTATTATTATTATTCACCTAAGCACATGGTAGATTTGTTTGGTCTGCTTCAATTTATGGGATTATTTTGTGCCCTATTTATATTTGTTGACATTTAATAGTGCCTTATCTGTTTTACATACTGTATTTTTAACTTTGTTGCCTGACCGTTACTGTAAACCACTTTGTGATCTTTCTGATGTGTAGTATGTAAATACTTAAAGTTAAAATAAAGATGGATTAACATTACATTACATAATGTTTGCAAAAGCATTGCATTGAAGTATTCTACTAAGGAATGCTAACAGCTGCTAAGTGGGCTGAACAGAAGTGAAAAACAAACTTTTAAAACTGCATTACCTTATTTGTTCCAGTAATCCAGACTAATATTCAGTGCAAAGTCAAACTCAAAACTGAAGGAGAGGAGTTTGACAAACATGATGAGTTCAGCTGTCTCATCTCTTACTAGAATGGAGTCCTAAGAAGCCTGCTCCACTACATAGATGATGGATTGCTATTTTTCAGTCTAAACTTTTCCCCAGCTCCTGCCTCTTTTGCATGGGGAGGAGCTAAGAATACCTGTAAACCCTAGGCTTAGAAATCAGCCTATTGTCTGCACAGTGGAGCAGACTGATTGGGAAGAATTTTTCTAGACTCCACTCCCAAAAGAGATAGGGCAGCTGACATCATCACACATCTCACCATCAGCCTGAGTTTTAACAAGTATTAAACTTGTTTATCCCAGATGAGTTATTCAACATGCTCCTTTGCCTATGGGTTCTACATTTATTTATTTAAAGATTTCTGCACCATCTAGTCTCATGGCAATTTAAATATGGTGCTGGCCAACTGTTGCAATTTGAACAAAAAATTCCTTCCTTCCTTGTCCTGTCTTCAAAAACACTAGAAACCAAAGACTTGTTTGATGGCTGTGTTTATGCTGCTAGGGATTAGAACCAAATCTGAGAAGCACAGCAGCTTGAGGCTGCAGGTGTCTGCTCAGCTGCTGCTCCCCTGAGCCCTAAGAGGCCTGTGCAGGGGAACTAATGAATGCTTCCAGACAGCATGCTTGTGAATTGCGACTGGGAGAAAAACTAGGCTGGTTTCTATGACATCATGCTAATATTCCCTGCTGCTACCACATCTTGATTGGTGTCCTCTCTGCACAGCTAGTGTGGAAGAGCAGCAGGAGTGATGCAATTAATGGGTAGCTAGGGAGGCTGTAGAAGCAGCTGCTGCCACTACACTTACTTTCTGCAACAGGGGTGAGAAACATTTTCTGGTCAAAAGATCAGAGCCTTATCTCCCCAACCTTGTAGGGCCAAGATTGATCTGTCTGAATGCCCTTTCGCAAAGAACTCTGCCTTCCTGCCCACTGGCCAACCTCACTCAGGGGTGTTAACCCTATTCTATCACAATGACTATTACATTCATTTTGAGGTTATATCCAATTCACGTACTAGGCAATATTATGCCACTCAGCTTCACCTGATTCTTTTAACTTCCTGCACACCATCCAAACATAACCCAATAACAGCCCACAATCTACAATCTTGCCTCTTGGCTGCATCCTACTTCCCCATCCCCTAACTTGCTGCTTTCTTCAACATCTTGACTGATTAAGAGTTCTGGAAAATTCAAAACTTGCCACGCTTCTGTGACACTTTGGTTGGCTCCAAAAAAAGGCGCAGTCCAACTGTGGATTTTCAAGTTTTTCTGCTTTTGATGTTGCTGCTGTAGGACAGTGTTCAACTAATTATGCCCGTATAAGCGCTTGCATAGCAGTGAGTAGCTTAACTGGAAAACAGGAAAATTCTGCCTAAATAGTCAAACTTTCAAAGGACATTTCTGAAAACTGTTGTATACAGAACTTCACCACACATTTCCTTAAACCAGAAACAGTGCAAACTGCCATACTAAGTGATTCTAACAACTCCACATTTTCACCTGACAGTGTTAATTGATAAAATGTCATATCAACAGCCCGTCTGTTATTAAAACAGCTAATTTGAAAGAGCAATTGACTACAAGAACAAAATAGACAATGTAAAGTGTTCACACTGCATTTTAACATCACAGAATTAAAAATTTAGCAAGATTTTAAAAACAATCATTAAGCTTATTTGAAAATTGGCACATTCAAATTGAATAAATTGTAGAGTTCTTTAACTCGAGATAACCTAAAATAATGTGCTGTTTTCCTGTGCCAACTACCAGAGTATAAAATGGACCAAATGCATCATAGTAATCATTTATGCGAGGGGTGAAGAACCTCTGGCCTGCCAAGCCACTTGGCACAAACCACACCTGCCTTTCCCACATCCAACATCAGATGCAGGAAACTTGAAGCCAGAGCTGAAATGTAGAAGAATCAAGCTGCATCCCACAAAGCAAAAGCATTTCTTTGGGTCATCCTATGTCATCAAGTGATTAACAAGTGGGCAGTTTCACCCACTTGTCAAATTGGTCTACAACAGGCATAGGCAACCTCGGCCCCCCAGATGTTTTGGGACGACAACTCCCATGATCCCTAGCTAACAGGACCAGTGGTCAGGGATGATGGGAATTGTAGTCCCAAAACATCTGGAGGGCCGAGTTTGCCTATGACTGGTCTACAATGTAAGGGAATTCTGGATATGGCCTGATAACCAGATCCTATTTCCCACAGCTAATTTATGCTAACAGCAAATTCATTCTAAGCATGGATACTTATGTGGCTAAAACAGCCATATCCATGTATAACAGACAAATATCCCCAGACCTGGGGGAACTCCCAACATTCAGCACTTGACTGATATTTATATAGCACCTGTAAAAAGGTAACTTAAAAAGGTTAAACTGCCAGGCTCTTTCCACAAAAGGTATTTATTGTGGGAACGGTGCTTCTCACACATTTATTTTTATTTTTTATTTTGCAGCATGCAAATGATGACACTGACATCAAAATGCTAGCCCATATTTCCCTCCATTTACTTGAAATTTACCCTTTCTTGGGGAAATCCAGTTTTTAAACAACAACAAAAACAGTTGCCAACACTCCATTTCCAATATCTAATTGACTTGTTTGCAAATTAAGTCCCTGCCTGGAAGTACCCCTAGTGTCAAAATGGTCAGGATAGCTATTTGAGAAAATGGATGCAGTTACTTATTTTAAAATTCAAGATTATGGACAATATGGTCTACTGTAACTGGGGACAAGCACACTGCAGTTCACCTTCAAACTGTAATCACCTAGAAATAAAAAGACTGCAGATATAAAATGAGTTGGTAAGAGTGCCTAAGTTATAGAATGGAGTGTACCATTTCAGATGTGAGAGTAATTAAGAGTGTGCCACCACATAAAACAGTCTTGTGCAAGCAACAACAGCAAAAACAGCTGGCAGGGTTAGAGCCTGTTTCCCAGAAGCCCTAATATTTTATGCAGAGTACTCAGAAATGCTGCCTAAACTGGTGCATTCTATTTATGCTCCCTGAGGATTCTACCCCCACATTCTACTGCATGTATAGACCACCCTGCCCTCATTGGGTAGTTTTTAAAGAATAACAGGTGTTACAGGTGTCACTGTTGCCCATACTGAGAGCTAAACTGCATGTTACATGCAAATGCATAATGGCAGCCTAACAGCCTTTATAATGGGGAAGAGCCATTTCAGGAGAATATTAGAGGAAGAGGGGTGCCTTTCCTACGCTAAATCACATCCTCTCTGTAGTTTGGCCTCAATATGCAGTACCTGATGAATCTACAAATTCACACTGCTGCTTAGGAGAGAGCAATGATTTTTCTTGAGAACAGAGGGTGCTAAAAGACAAGGAATTATCACAATCTTTCACAGATGTATTACATCAGATTGTTCTTAGCAGGCAGAACATGCTTAAAGTTAAGGCCCCTTAAGACCAGCAATCTACAGCATCGACTGCCTCAAGTTCTCCCTCCTCACATTCAGGACTCCCCACATCCATCTTTTGATCAGAGAATGTTCAGCTCTTTGGGGCTACTTCTCTCCCTCAGCAACAACTCCAGTGACTCCACTTCTTCTTCCCTGCTCTGCAGAACATAGCCCCCATGATGAACTTGCGAAGTTGTATATTTTTAATGCTGTATCTCCCCCTCAACCCCCCACACTAGGCGGCTAGGTAGACAGTGAAGTTAATGGCACTGTAGTAGCTAGGCCACGTTGCATCATACACTATTGCAGGAGAATTAATTGTTTTCTCCAGTAATACGGTCAGCCAACAGAGTCAAAGAATCTGCATAGGTTGCCTCAATTCTCCATGACTGTGTGGAGTAGAGAATTGAGTCTGCAGATAAGCCTGCTGCATGAGAACCAAGAACACTTCAGCTAACCATGTGTAACAATAAAAGGAACACCACAAGGCATGTACGTGGGTGGAACTTCCGTCCTCAAAACTGAGAAATTGGAACTCCATGACCAATCTTTAATCAAGCCATAACAACTTACTTCCTTCACAAATAATCATTACAACTAAAGAAGCCTGTCATGTGTCTGGTCTTCACAGAGCTCTTGCCAACTGTTGAGGCTAAGAAAATAGATTAAAAAGGCAAGTTGTACTGTTCTTTAGCCATCTGTAGCTCTTCATCCACAAACTGACCACTCCTGCTGCATAGCAATAATGGAGCAAGACATCACTGATATGCCTTATTTTTAAAGTGTTTTTCACTACTCATATTTAAAAAGAATAATTTAAATCAAATTCTAATAATAAGACCTCATATTTTATACGTCCACTCAAAATACATGCTCCTAGATAAAACCATGGTAAGAGCAATCTACTTCCTCGCTAAATGTTTTCTAGAAGGGGACTCCTCTTTGTGTTAGTTTATAATTTGTGATAGCCCAAAGTTTCTTTGAGCATTTGTAACACAAGTTCCCTGTATTACTGAAAATTATAATAAATAATAATAATAATAATAATAATAATAATACTTCATTTTTAACAAAAATGAAGTCTTGTGTTGGGCACTATGCTAGGGCACCTCAAATCAGGCAGTTTTCCAGTAGTGTGGATTTGGAGGGGCCCAAATCATATTCAGGGATATAAAACCCAAGTTCCTTGTAAATGTGGTCTGGGACCACCACAAGCCGAAGTGTGTTACAAGGACAAGACCAGCAAGTGTACTGATGCAACACAAAGGTCATGGAATTATATATATATTGTGTTAGAGGCATATATTATTCGGTTTTTTATTAAGACTGCTCATATAGCTCTGTATCAAACAAGTAACTGGGAACTATCAGTGTCATGCAAGAAGCTGGAATGGGAGCAAGAAAGGCAGGACACTTAGAAGGAAATTATTTAAAAAGTGGTGATGTGTGTTGAAGCTTATTGGATGCAGGTCTCTAATAAATGAAATCAAGCTCTCTTGAGTGTATGTTATAGAAAGCCCTGGCTCACATACCACATGAAGTGGTCTAAAACCAATGATGATTTAATGTGATTGGTCAGCATGTTGATGCACACTGCTCAAAAGTTACTGGAGCACTGCTCCCCAGCTGTGCCTGTACCAGAGTCTGGTTTGTTGTGTTGTCTGAATCTGGCTCCTGGTTCCTCTCCAAACAAGCCATGTACTATAAACCAAGAACAAACCTTGGTTACCACATGCACCTTTTTTAGAGAGAAACAAATCACAAACCAGGGGTCGGACAGCAGCCTCCAGCTTCTTTTGGTGTGGCAGCATCTGTGAGGAACATAGATTGTTTTAAACTATGTTGCATGTGATGTGATCTAGCCAATGATTTGCATGAATCTTCATAATATGAATGGAAACAATTTCTTCCCCCAAATGATCTAAATAGAAAGAAATGTAAAACACCCTTAATTTGTGATCAAATCTAACCACAATCTCATTTCAATAGAGCTCCTATGCAGAATCCAAAGCAACTCAATTTTAATTGAGTTCCCAGGCACCTTGGGGAATCAGGAAAGCAGTTTATGCATCATTTCCATCTTTCCAAGAAACATTCATCCACAGGACAACATTTAGTTCATATTCTCCATGCAAGGTAATAGCTAATAACAGCCTGGCTGGAATGTCACACAAGACAAATGTGGCCTAGAAACATATTCATCAACTTCCCCATCTCATCAATGTGTGAAGGTTGCAAGAGAGATAGCTCAGGGTAAAAAGAGTTCAGTGAGAGTAAAAGATTTGAACTCCACTGATCCACAGGATCACAGAAAAGGCCTTGGAATGCTTATTGTGTGGCAATAATTAGTTTTTTGCACAGGAGTCACAACATTTGCAGAACCTAGGAATACAAAGCCAAGTCAATTCCACAGCCAAAACAAATACAACTCCTCTCAACTGTACAAAATGCCATGCAGATAGACACTACCAAACAAGTAACATAGCATTGACTATAATCCTGCCTGGTGATGTTAAAAGTAAACTTCAAAAGGTTTTTTTTGCGTAGCCAATAACAGATAAAACATACTGAAGAAAGCCAGTATCGGTTTCCACAGAAAAATCTTTCTTGAGTTGCACAGAAAATGCTAAATCAGCGTGGTCCAATGCACGGCACCCCTCGGCAACATTTGACGCCCCAGCTCTGAGGCACTGGGCTTTGGGAAGGAGGCATGACGACTCTTGACAAAATCCTAGAGTTCTCCTGCCTCCTTTCCAAAGCCTAGTTAGTGCTTCCCCAGCTTTGGGAAGGAAGTAGGGGGGCTTTGGGATCCTGCCAGAGCCTTGTGCCTCCTTTCCTAAAGCCCAGCATCTTGCTTAGCTAGTTTTGGGGAAGCAGCTCAAGAGCTGGGGGAGGGGAGGGGCTCGAATTTTGGCCTCACTCCCCTGCCATGTGACAAAGCAGTGTGCAGACTGTGGGTTCCATGTCAAAGTACTCTTCTGGCCCACTTGCTATGAAATGTTGGACCACCCTGGGCTAAATTGTTTGTTAGAAAGTGCAACAAAAGGAAAAGGTATTATATGCAAGATTCTGAAAACAGCAAAAGAGGAATGTGGATAAAATGAGGGAACCTTTACCTTACCTAAAGCTTAGCTCCAGCAGTCCACATCCCCTGCTCTCCTTCTCTGAAGACATATGTTTGAAGCATATGAATCTGCTGTCCTAACCTAGCTTGGCCCTTAAGCCACCTGAATACATTTCTATACAAGTGGGTCCATCTTCTAATGCATGCTGTATATGAAGCAGGTCAGTTCATTTAGATCTCTGCTTCTCACCACCTCAAGGTTATATTGTAACCTAATCTGAGTCTCTGTCTCACTTTACCCTGTGAAGCCCATTATTTATCAAAATGTGTTCTTATGTGCCAAGAAGCTGATTGACTGATGGCAGAGTAGCAATTTGAACTTGGGTTTCCCACACCCAACCATTATATTCTACCACTGCTTCATATTTTCTGAAGTTTCACTCATTTCCACAATAAAAAGGAAAGGAGTTAGAAAACAGCCTGATTATTAGAAGAGTCTTGCCATTTATGTTCAAACTACAAAAGTCTTACAGTTAGGTTAAAATGAATACTTCACTCTCTTATACTGTATTGGAAAGCAATCAGAAGTGTCAAACAGCTACAAGAAAATCTACAGAAGGCCTCTGTAGCAAAACCAAAGCCAAACACAATTCTTACTTGGAAACAACTAAGGTTAATACTTGCAGCCCAACTTTTCCATATTCAGCCATACACTTTAACAGGAACTTATATACACATTTCTATACGCCAGTGAAAACATCTTTTTTGAAGCTGAAAAGTTAACAGTTGAAGTTACTTTGCTATTATTTCCCAAGTAAATTAATATATGTGGCAAGACAGCTATAGAAATAGATACTAACTATAAATGAAAGCACACAGGAGGTACATTTTGCCAAAATTGAGTTGTGTCACGTAACGAAAGTTCATCATAATTGTCTACTTAATATTCATATTTGTGCTGTACTAGAACAGCTATAATTAGCTTCAAATTTACAATTGTAAATCATCAGACTCTATGATTGCAAGTAACAGTGCTTAGCAATAACTTGACATTTGAAATGCATACTGGCAAGGAAGCTAAATAATTAACACAATTATTTGATATCTCCTATATATACACAAATTAACACCACCATGGCAAGATGAGACTTCCATTAGAAAAATGAAGTTGACAGAAATGCAAGACAGTCTTATGAATCACTGCAAACACTTTGCACTAGGTTCCAGGCCATACACAAATATAATTATGTAATTGCATAACTAATGCTTACTCCACTTCATGTTAGCAAAGGGTATTTTTTACATTTTGTATAAATTTCTGGTGCTGAAAGCCAGGACATTTCTACTACATGACTATAAGCTTTAACTTTCAAATTTCAATTTCTTTCATGAAGCAAGCACTCTAGGAAAAAAGCTTAGACAGATCGCTTGGGGGAGTAATAGTAATTTTATCAGTCTCCCAAGTTTTCCTTTATGTCCTCTTCTACTGAAAACTACACTATTTCACTATCAATTTACATATTGATTATGTACTGATGTACATATGCTGCCATAGATCTGAAAATGATCACCACAAATCATCTTACTTCAAGGTTAGCCTCTACTACTATATTTTGCTATGTCAAACTGAAGACAAACATAAGCAGAAAGCTTTATTTCATAAGCTATTATAAAAACTATTAAGTAAAATAATCCCATTTCCTCTGTAAGTCTTAAATAAAGAACAGAAAGCTGCACATTCTTTAAGTACAACATTAAGCATTCAAAACCACACATTAAATTCGGTATAACACGTTCAAACTTAAACAAAATAAAGAATTATCTTGTTGCCCTAGAGACACTGTTACATTCATATGTTACATTCATACTCTATTCCACACAGACAATACAAGCACTTATTTTAGATATTGTAAACTTTCTCTAATTCTAGAAAGGAGTATGTTAACTGTAAAAAACCTTGAAGTGTGAACAATGGCAAAACACAAGATGATCAGTGTAATTTATAACACTAACAGCACAGATAAGTTTTCATACCAAAACCTATGCTTGATATGTTTTGTTCCTCAGGCCAAAATATCACTGTTATGTGATGGCAAATATTCATAGGAACTATAACAGCTTGTGGGGCATAATCTGAATGCAGTCAAGTATTGCTCCCCATACAGCAGGAGGAATTTTAAGACAAAATAACACAGCTGAAAATACAGAAAAACCCATGATGAAAGGCTGTCCTAAAAACAAACTGCTAAACTCTGGCATCTGGATTTACCTTTGCTTATAAGAACTACAGTGGTACCTCTGGATATAAGAGTGCTTTAAACAGGTATGACCAGATGCGTCTTACTAAATGAACAGTCCTTTCAGAAAACTGACCAAAGGAAATCACCTTTCTTGCCTCTCTCTGCTGTTCATGTTTCTGCCATACAGAAATACTAATTTTATATGAAGAGATAGTGAACAAGCCCACAACTAGCCTAAATGATGGCTTTTAATAATGCTCATTCACTAATCTTCCCCAAGAGTAACATTAGCTTTCAGTAAACCTCAGTGCTCTATAAACTTTATTCTCTCACACAGCAATATACAAACAACTAGCTTTGCGGAGGAATCACTGGATTATGAATGCCACAGGGAAGGCTGAAACAAAAGGTTAATCACAATTTCACTCACAGATGAAAATCAGTTCAGCAATGTTAGAAATCAAATGTAAGGCTAGGAGTGTATTGTAACATGAATCTGTTCCACTGAAAAGAGCTGCAGGGTCTACATCACAGATACAACATGCAAGAACCTGTTTGCTCAAGCATGAAGAACAATTACAACAGCTCTGTCCCCCAAATATACATGCAACTAAAAGCTTCCCCTTCCATTGAGAATGAATGGCACAGAAACACAAACACATAAGAATCAGGCATTATGGCAAACTGCAGCCTATGCAATGTTTAAATAGTTATAATGATTCTTTCCTCAACATAGATTGCCAAGATAGTGCATAAAAAACCTTTATTGTTAAACACCAAGGTTACAAGTAACTATGCCAAAAGTCAAAGATTTCCTACTATTCTGCCTTTAGCAATATTGTTATTTGTAAAAGAATAATTAATCCACTGTAGTGAAAGTCAGGCACCTTGAAACTACTAGGATGACAACCATATCTAACACTGTGCAAAGCAGGAGACCTTACTGGAACAAATCACATACAAACCCAGCTAAGGTTCTTTGCTACCACAAAGCTTGCCAGCCCCTCTCCAGGTTAAAGCAGGTCTTGCAAATGGAAGCTTTTGAATAACGACACTAATACTGGGGCGGAAGGTGGATACTGGAGTAAACAGGAAGGGCCAAGTCTGCTCAGGGAAGGGATTTAGCAGATGTGTGTGGGGGGGGGGGCTTGGAGAGAGAAGATATGTCAGGGTCAGGTTTGCCTTAGTGGGAAAACAGTGGTGGAAGGCAGCTGTACAGAAGGCAAGGAATAAATAAGACACAGGGAGGCCAAATATGCCAAGGAAAAATGGGCAGGCAGAGATTAGTGCTCCAGGAAGTAGCGTAGTCGGGTGACACAGGTAGGGCGATGTGTGCCCTGAAGGGTAGGAGATATGACAGAAAGATAGCTTCGTGATAAGGCGGCAAGAGGAGCGCAGGTTAGGAAAGCTAGATGCGCCAACACGAAGGAGGAAAACATAAGTAAGGGGGGAGGAAAGGGAGAGAACGGATGGAGGAAAGCGTACTTTGGCAGAACAGGCAATGGCGAGGAGGACACTGCCCAGAGTAGAGGCTGGAGGGCGACAGGGCACTGTGTTTGGGGCGGGAGAAAAGAGCAAAAGAAAGGAAAACAGGGTGGCTGCGAGATGAACAAGGTTTGCAAAGGTGAACCTTACAATGGAGGAGACCAGGAAGGGACCTAAGGCGAGGCGGGGGGGGGGCTGTTTGAAGAGGGGCAGGTGCGCCTGGGTGGAGCCGAGGGCGGCGACTCGAGAGGCCAGGCTCTCCCTCCCACCGAGAGGTTAAAAGGGTAGGGTGGAGGGGGGGAGAGAGAAATAAAGAAGCCTCCTAACCTCCCCCCCCCCTCGCGCGCAGCGGACGTTTCTCGCGACCGACCGCCGGACGGACTGACCTGGCCGCACGGTCTTGAGGCGCACCGGCTCCCTGAAGTGGCGGATGACGGCCAGGGTGTCTCGGTGCGTGAGGCCGCTCACCGGGGTGCCGTTCACCTCCAGAAGCACGTCCCCCGGGGCGGGGGGCTTCCCCGAGAGCAGGACGGGGCCACTCCCGCCGCCGCCGCCTCCGGACTCGGCCAGCGTCGGCAGGCGGCCCCCGAGGTAAGGGAACTCTCCGCGCTCGGCGCCCCCGCGCAGGAGGTCGGGGTCCGGGCCGGGGCCGCCCCCCCAGGACACGGCGCACTCCTGCACCTTGCTCAGCCAGTGGCGCTTCCTCCGCAGCGTCTTAGACATGAGGCCACACCATGGGCGCCCCTCCGCGCGCGCGCTCTGCCCGCTCCCCGGTCCCGCCGAGCTCCCCTCGCGGCCGGCCGGCCAGCCCAACCTCCCGCGCGCGCGCCCTCGCGCCTCCTTCGGCCACCACCGGCCGCGACTGCCTCCCAACTGGCGCCCTCAGCGCGGCGGCGGCGGCGGCGGCAGGAGCACGCCCCCTCCTCCCCTTGGACACACCTCTTTCGCCTCCTCCCTTCCCCTCCCCGCCGTTGTCTTAAGCCCCGCCCGACATTCCGGGGGGTGGGGCCAAGTGGGTTGACGTCAGGAGATAAGAACTTTCAGGGACCGGGGAGAGGGGGGAGGGGTTTGCGGCAAGAACTTCGGCGGGGAAGGGGAGGCGCGAAGCAATGGAACCCTCGGCCTTGCCCCGGAGCAGCTCCGCAAACTCCGACCTGAAGCTGCTTTTCCGTCGAAGTTCGCAGTACCCGGGAAGCGTGCTTGCAATTGCGGCAGACGCGGCCGGAGCCCCTCGTGGTCTTCCTCTCCACCAGTATGCCCAGAGGGAGAAGTCGAGGTTGCTCCCGGGAGGCAGAGGCTCCTCCGCCGCGCCTCTGCCTTTCGTCTCTGCTCCCTCTGGGCATTCTGGATCGGGCCCATCCTGCCGTCTAGAGGAAGAGACCCAAGTGAACCGAGGCAGCAGTCAGAGGCAGCTGCCTTCTTGGCTTCTCCTCCAGAGCAGGCAGCCAGGCATGAAAGAACAGCAGCAAATAGTATGGTGGCACCTTAATGAATCATTAAAAAGGCATTGCAGCGTAAGCTGCAGTCTACTACTTTGTCAGGTGCATGAAGTGCTGCAACGGTGAGAATCCGGTCAGAAAAGTTTATGGGCTTCTATTTTTTTGGCGAAGTTGTGTTGTGCAGGAGATGGAGCAGTAACTTCTGAGGAACAGTGACTTCTGCTATCCTGCTCACTTCCTCTGGGCTGCAGAGGTGGGCCCAACTCCCACCACAGACCAGAGGGAGAGTCAAGGTGACTGCTCCTATAAACTGACACCCACTCAGTCCCACTTTGGGTAGGAGAGAGAAAGGAGTAGGTGCCCCTGCTGTCAGCAGTGGTGTCTTCTGCTCCAAAGTGTCAGCTACTTATGCGTGGCTGAGGGGCCCTCCCAAATTGCTGGGACCTCAACAGTTGCCTGATGCTACTGACCTCTGACCCCCCCCCCCCAGCTCTGGTGCCAAGGGAAAGTGGTTGGGCTGCTTTGAATGGTGCAGTTATAAGTCCTTGTATTTGACCTTAGCTATTTCATAAACAAATCCAAAGTACTTTTACTTGAAATTCTCACGTGCCAATGGAATTTACTGCCAAATCCATGTTCTCAGCTTTGCACACTGTGAGCCTGAGCAGATGCGTGCTTACTTGAAAATTATTCGGAGCAGAGTGGGGCTTAACCCCAAGCATGCATAGCAATTTAGCCTCTGAATATTTGCACACATAAATTGTGAAAAAAATACAGAAGGTGCTCAAAGGTACCCTGTTCCCATTAAGAACAAGGACAGTGACTTAAGCATTTAATGGGCAAAAGCCATACTACAGTAGCTTCCTTTTCATACTATATCGGATGCTTACCACGATTACAGTAAAGCCCAAAGTAGGAAGTAAGTCTCAAGATAAAGAACCATCAGAAGAGAGAGCAGAGAGCTTGAAGATGATCAAGGGTCTGGAAACCAAGCCTTATGAGGAACTGTTGAGGGAGTTGGGTATGTTTAGCCTGCAGAAGAACGGACTGAGATATGATAGTCATCTTCAAATATCTGAAAGGCTGTCACATGGAAGATGGAGCAAGCTTCTTTTCTGCTGCTCCAGAGGGCAGGACGCATACCATTGGATTCAAAGGAGATTCTAACTAATCACCAGGAATAACTTTTAAGGTAGCAGGAGTTGTTTGCCAGTGGAATAGACTTCCTTAGAAAGTGACGGACTCTCCTTCATTGGAGGTTTTTAAACCGATTGGGTGGCCACATGTCATGGATGCTTTAGCTGAGATTCCTGCATTGCAGGGGGTTGGACTAGATGATCCTTGGGGTACCTTCCAATTCTACGATTCTGTGAGAAGTAAATCTTATTTAATTATGCTGGACTTACTTGCTATGATTGCACTGCCAGTTTCTGAAACTTAACCTTTGTACATTTCTGCCCATCACCAGCTACATGTCCCCTTCGCTCCGTTTTCCGTATTAAACCAAATGCAATTCCATAAGAACCACTGTTGTGTTAACAGCTCTCTAATAAAAGTACAGATTGCAATATTTTTCTTCAGATATATTTGATTAGCATAGGAGAGAAAGAAAGGAACATAAGATGTAAGGTTTTCTGTACACACACCTCACTGCCACAACCTTCAATATTTATTTTATGAAATTGCGACTCCTTGCTTGACTGCCACAACATTTCAAGCCCATTGCCATTCCCAGGAGTGTCACAGCAACAGGCCTTTGTTTGATACCTGCACATTTTTTTATAGCAAGAAACTCAAGTCAGGCACAAAGCACATGAGAGCAGCAGGACTTGCAATACAAGACGCTAAAACCATTCCAAGTCCAGCTCTACTAATCCACCTCAGTATAACATGCCTTTGCATTAATTATTTGTTTCTTTACCTTGTTTACTCTGGCCTGCTATGGAGTAGCTTCCTATGTACAGTTTTTTCCTTGCCTGGTGCTCTCCAGCTGTTGCTGGACTCCAGCTCCCATCATCTCTGACTGTTGTTCATGCTGGCTAAGGCTGATGGGAGTTGGAGTCCAACAGGCACCTAGAGCGCACTAGATTGGAAAAGGCTGCTATGTAAATCTCCCCCAGGGAAGAGGGAAAACAGGGACAGCAAAAATCTGCTAGCAGGCTTCTTCAGAAGTGAAGTGTCTTGGTCTTGCCCCACATTCCACATCCACTTCTCAGTAGCAGCTCCTGGATTCCATAACTTTCTGCCTGTGTGCACCTAGCTCCAACTTTGGTAGTATTCAGAAGACAAAACAAAAGTTTTCCTTTTCACCCAGGCTTTTGAAAACTCTTGTTTATTGTTCAGCCTCTGTTAATTGTTTTACTTGATGCATTGATTATTTTTGTATTGAATTTTCCTGTTTTATTGTGATATAACACAACCTGGGACTTTTTGCTGAATGGTGGAAAATAAACGTATCTCATAAATAATACCTTCAAAATTGCTCCCAGGTGGCTTATTAAACAAAATGGCAATAAAAATACAATAGTAATAAAAGAAAACAAACTTTTAAGAATTGGAACAGAAAACCAGTAAAACGAACATAAAAATCTTATACAAAATGCTTATGCAGCTAAAAAAACATCTTTACATGGTACTGGCAAGATAACAATATAAGCAACAGGCAAGCCTTTCTGAAAAAGTATTCCACGATTGGTGTCCTACCACTGACAAGGCCCAGTGTATAGTTGGCATTCACCATAACCACAACAGTGAAGGTACCTGATAGGGCTCCCACAATGATCTCAGGCACGTTCACATGAAGCTAGGTAGAATTTTATGTATTGGTATTACAGGAGGTATTGCCTGAAATTAATTAGGGTTTTCAAATTTTAAATATAACTTTTCTTATGTGGACCTCCATTCCAGACATATGGCAGACACTTTTTATTAATTGGCTTTTAATGTGCAAAGTGCTTTATGAGTTTCAAGCCCCAGCGAGCACAGTGGGATTTACTTCTTGAGAAGAATACCATTCTTCTCTGCACCTTTTCACCAACACAGCCATCTTGAGAGGTGGGTCATTTGTAATTACCATTTAAAATGGGTATTTTGTGAGTGTCACTTGCTCAAAGCTACCCTACATAGTTCTCAGATTCATGATCAATAGTCACTGGGTACCATATAAGAAAGGAGTTTTGCGGTATTTTTTGTTGTCTGCTATTCAGGCCCTATTCAGTTGTACAAGGATAAACAGGCACAAGTTTTATCTTAGTTTGTTATTTAACTGGCTTGAATAAAACAAACATCCTGTATTTGGATGTAACAGAAAAACAGAATCTATGAACTGTCTCCCACTGTGTGTGGAATCAGGAAGGTTCATACCTACTTGCTTTCCGAATGCTAAATCATAATTTAGAGTTATGTCTGAACTGGATCTTAAACATGGACCCTCAATACAATATTTTACCATGACATTTCAGTTCAGCTTTAAACTGAAAAACAGAAAAAACATTTTTCAAATTTAACTAGGAAACTTTCTCAGTGGTGCTATGGACATGCATTCAATTGATTAAATTTGTACTTCAGTGTAAATGCTGGATTCTGTACTTAAAAAGGGCCATGTTTGTCTTGTAGCTTGTTATTTGCATTCGATGTGGAGTTACACTGGTACCTTGGGTTAAGTACTTAATTCGTTCCAAAGGTCCGTTCTTAACCTGAAACTGTTCTTAACCTGAAGCACCACTTTAGCTAATGGGGCCTCCTGCTGCTGCCGCGCCGCCACCATGCAATTTCTGTTCTCATCCCGAAGCAAAGTTCTTAACTTGAGGTACTATTTCTGGGTTAGCGGAGTCTGTAACCTGAAGCGTTTGTAACCTGAGGTAGCACTGTATATCTAAAGGGTTACATTACATTTGTGTCATGTTTTCTGGTTCTAGTGCTTTCATGAGAAAAGTCCATCTTATATCTCCATGGATCTAACTACTACTCTAAGACTGTGAGACTGTCCCTAGAAAGGCCTGGACACAATTTGAAGGCCAGTATCTCTCCCCATTGCCCCCGCTCAGTCAGTTCCCTTTAACACACACACACAGTGAGCATAGTGCCAATGCATCTTCTTCTGTTGGGTTTTCTATGTTATTTCCCATTCTAAAGACTGTGGGGATAAATCATCACAGCTATATGAAATGCAATTAAGAGAAAAGAACATGTTTAATCCCATATTTTAATAATTGGAGCTTTGGAGAAGGAAAATGGAAAATATAATATGAAGAATAATCAGATCTGGTGTGTGTGTGTTTGAGTGAAGCAGGGAACTAATACAAAAATTAACCATGTTATGGTTGCACCATAGATGCACACAGCAATTGGCAGATCATTAGTGTGACCTGTCAGTCACTGAAGCAGTGCTATCAAAGGGAGAGGGAAATTCCCAGCCTTAGTGGCAACCTCCAGAAGGTGATGAAGGCTGAGGCACCTCAAGTCAGTACTATGCAAGTATGCAATTACTGACAGGCTAATTACCTCTAGCCCAGGCTCTTGCAATCACCTGTGGCAGCCAGCCAATCCCCAACCATATGCTTGCCTCATAAGGGTAACCAATAAAGGTGAGGATTCATCTTCCTTCTTTGATCACTCAACGGTAGTAGCCAATGGCTTTTAATAGAAAACTCAATATTGGGCTGCTTATATAACATACAATTAAAAGACATTTTTCTCCTCGACGCATACTGGGATCTGTAGTTTAAGAGTGCTAGGAATTGCAATTCTGTGAGGGGCAGAGTATACTTCCCAGAATAATTTGGGGAGGGGGACATGTGCTTTAAATGTATCATGTGTATGCAGCCTTAAACATCAGCAGGTAAGCCTAGAGTTGAGCATGATGGGAATGGATCATCTCCTCTTCCAACAGACCCTCCCCACTCATGAACAGCCCTCAGCTTGGAGATTCCCTGAAACCAAAACAATTGGAAGTGGTCTGTTGAGTTCACTACTAAGGCTTACTCAATAGGAGCAAGAGACACAGTGTCTGTCACCACTAGTTCAACACTTAACCCAGTGATAGCTTGTCTCAGGTGATTTAATCATTGAAGAGGGGGGAGAGATGAGGGGAACCTGGAAGTAGTTGCCTAGGAACCATTCAAACATCTATTGGTTCCAGGTTTTGACAGGAAACAATAGGGGATATGTGGGTGGCTGCCTATTAATGCCTACAAATGGACTATTAACACATTTAGTTGGAAATAATTTTAAATGTCTTTTAGAAGTTTAAAATCTGACATGGCCTTTCTCTAACGGAAAACATCCCTCACTGCCTTGGATACATTTATAAAAAGGCTATTAATCTGTTTATTGTAATTGTGATTTTTAATTTGCTTTTACTTTACGTCACTCATATGACTTTAGTTAACGGTCAGCTAATAAACTGAACCAATTAATTAATAGCTAGTGTTCTATTTGGCACCTCAGCTCTTGACCATTGGGGGTCAGGAAGGAATATTTTCCTCTGTGTGGGTCCCTTCCTCAATAGTTACAATTACTGACACTATTGCTGTGTATGCATATCACCAATGCTATTTTTCTAGAAAAAGGTGCCGGAACTCACCATGAACACCTCCCTTATTCTATTCTAATGGCAATGGCACCCACCTGAGAAGGGCCAGAACTGAGTTCCAGCGAGTTCCAGCTGAAAAACTCCCTGCATATCACCATAATTAATCATAAGCCAAGAACAAACCTTCGCTTCAGATCATGGTTTATTTGGAGCAAAGCAAACCATGACCCCCAGTTCAGACATAACAATAAGCCAGGGACCCTTGTTTGTTACTTCTGTTCACTAGTGGGGAGGAGTAAAGTGGGAGGGTCTGAGCATTCACAGTAAACTATTAACTATCATTTACCACAACATATGAAGAAACCCAGTGTTGGATGGTGTGTGGTTGCAGGTTCCTTGGAAAGCCTCAGTAGGTAGGTTCTCTCTGATTGCAATTTTTGGTACTAGGAAGGAAGTTCTCCTGGGAAGGTGAGTTGGGCTGCCTTCCCTTGTAGGCATGACTAGGGTTGCTAACCTAACAGCAAAGTCAGCCTGGTTTACTCCCGTGCCTGAACAGCAGATATTAGATTAGAACATGTTTCACAGCATGGAGATGAGCACTGTCATCTGCTAATGTTTGCAAATCAAGCTGCTCTCAAAGACACTGGAGCGTTGACTGGTAGAAGTGTTAGCAACACTGCGTGGCTTGACTCATGTGTTTGAGTCATCTAGAGCTCCATAGCCATTTTCCTATTGTACAGCAACAAGTCTGCCTGTGCCTACTGCTGTCTGAGTTGAACAAGGAGATTGAAGGTTGTGTGGGAGGTGGATGGTGTTGTCGTACAACATGAGCGGGATGATAGCTTCTTTGTCCCTTCCACTCTGATTTCAGTTTGATACATGTGAATGTGAAAAATCATCTTTCAGAAAACTTCTCTTTCCCCTATTTTAAATTCTTATGATGCATCCTGCCGTTCAATTATTTAGGTCCTCTCTCCGTTACTATTTTTCGATCCAGCTCAATAACATTTTCTTTTAACGCACTTTCAGTTCTATTTCTTTTCTTAGATGTAGGACCTTTGGCTTGTGGCTGCCTGCATACATTTGCCTCTCAAGGCTGAAATAGTCAACTAGAACTCTTTTAAAAACATCATGTGTTTTAAGAATACACACAATGGTTCAGCTCAATGTATCAGGAAGGCTCAATAGCACTATTGTTTGCAAGCATAAAAGGGTGTGACATAAGATAGTTCAAACACTTGCATTCCTTTGTAGATCTCAACAGGAAGAGCAGGTAGCTGCCTTAAATCCCAAAGGAGCTGCATTCTTTGCTGTAAAACAACGATAGTTTTTGTTTCAATGACCGTCTCTTGAACTTCATGTCCCAATATTCTTGTTTTATTACACAACAATAGACTCTCCAATAACAGCTTTGAACCCTGAGCTCTTTTACATGGTTGATAAATCCAGGCAGATTTAGAAAATGTCTAATTTCTTGTTAGTTTGGAAATGGCTATAAAACCTTATCCATGACGAACTGGTACATAATGTCTTTCTGTTTTCCAAGGCACGCAATGCTTTGTACCTATGCAGTGCCTTCATTTCTTCACCTCATATAATATTGCCATAACAAGGTGCCTAAAGATTGTAATGATATTTTAATCTTGTAGTAAAATCATTTTATAAGGGCTGCTCGAAAGGAGGAAATAACAATGTTTAAAACTTGCATGGGCAGCTGGGGGGGGAAAAAAATAAATGAGTGTTTTCGGAGCGGCTGGTCACAATGAGTCAAATACATTCATGTTGTAATTCCTCCCTGAATCTATGATGTTACTCCGAAGGCGGGTTTGGCTCACTGCATTCAAGTGGATTTGGCTGGCTGCCAACAAATGTGAAAATAACTGTCACAAAAAATATATGCTTTCTTCACACCTACATGGCAGAAGTGAGAAGACTGAAATGTTGTAGTATTAAGAGTTTTGGACATTAGAGGTGCACTAGCAAGTAATTTTAGACCAGAAATCTAATACTTTACATGGAAGCTGTCATATAAAAATAAAGGAATAGTGAACTATATTCACAGAAATGTTTTTTTTTACTGCTCAGGTTTGCATATCACAGTACAGTGGTGCCACGCAAGACGAATGCCTCGCAAGACGAAAAACCCGCTAGACCAGGGGTCTGCAACCCGTGGCCCCGGAGCCGCATGTGGCTCTTTTACACCTTTGCCGCGGCTCTGGGGCGGATACTAGCGAGGGGAGGAGGCGCATTGTGCGCCCTGACATTCCCCACTGTGGCAGGCGCTGTACTGGCTGTGACGTCGCATGGGGGCAGTGCGTGGGTTAGTCACGCACCGTCCCGACGTCACCTTCCCGCCCGCCCGCCAGCTAAATTGTAAGGGGCATGTACGCTGGTCACTGCTTTGAAAGGGGGCATGTACGCTGGTCACTGTTTTGAAGGGGAGTGAAGAACACACACACACAAAAAGGTAACTGGTTAATTTAACGTTTATTTCTATGAGGAGGAGTAATTCTGAGGGGTCAAACAAAGAAATAATTAAAAAAGTGACAAAAAAGTTATTTTTATAATGACGAGTTTTGCGGCTCCCAGTTTTTTTTTCTTCGGAAACGGGTCCAAGTGGCTCTTTTTGTCTTAAAGGTTGCAGACCCCTGTGCTAGACGAAAGGGTTTTCCGTTTTTGAGTTGCTTCGCAAGACGATTTCCCCTATGGGCTTGCTTCGCAAGACGAAAACGTCTTGCGAGTCTTGCGATTTATTTTGCTTCCCCATCCCCCTTTTTCTAAGCCGCTAAGCCGCTAATAGCCTTTTAGCCGCTAAGCCGCTAAGCCTTTAATAGCCACTAAGCCGCTAAACCGCTAGTGGCGCTAATCCGCTAATAGGGTTGCTTTGCAAGACGAAAAAACCGCAAGATGAAGAGACTCGCGGAATGGATTATTTTCGTCTTGCGAGGCACCACTGTACAGTGGTACCTCAGGTTAAGTACTTAATTCGTTCCGGAGGTCCGTTCTTAATCTGAAACTGTTCTTAACCTGAAACACCACTTTAGCTAATGGGGCATCCTGCTGCTGCCGCACCGCCGGAGCCCGATTTCTGTTCTCATCCTGAAGCAAAGTTCTTAACCCGAGGTACTATTTCTGGGTTAGCGGAGTCTGTAACCTGAAGCGTATGTAACCTGAAGCGTATGTAACCCGAGGTACCACTGTAGTAGAACGAACTGCTATGGAGAGAGCAGGAGGTCAGAGAGACCCACAAAGTTTGGTCTGTCGTTTGGGCTAATCTTGGCTCGCTAGGGGATTCAATTTGCCACATGTGGCCATTTCCTCCAAACTGGTGATGTCAGCTGATGGGCCGGGGCACAGGGCTTAATCCTCCATTGGCTGTGCAATCCTGTTCCCAGTAGGGAACAGAGTTGTACAGCCTAGGCAGCAGGATTTAAGATCAGAGCAAGATTGGGGACTTAACGGGGAGAGGCCTCACAAAGGCTTTTGCAAGCTACCTCCCTCTTCCAAGTTCCCACTTCTTAGCATGTTGTCTGAACCCAGTGTCAGGCTGTTTTGCACCCCAGGCAAGGCTAACTGCTTGCACCGCCGCCCCCCACCACTGCAAAAAGTTAACAACTTCAATTTTCAAAAACAGCTGTCTTATAGAAAAAAATGAAAAGCACAAAACTTGGCACAGGAAAAATGAAATGCACCCAGCCCAACTTATGCAGCTTGGTGGCATATAACAAATATTTCCCTAATCCCAGTTAAGATCCATATTCACTACACTGTGAAGCAGAAGTGGCTAACTTTTCTTTGGTTTAAGGGCTGCATTCACCAATCCACCAGCAGCTGTATGGGGGCAGGGGCGGATGGCCAGACTCACCATTGCTAACACATGCACACCACACATACACAGGCACAGAGCCTCCCTCAATTCTTCTGGTTCACACATGTTAGCTGAGAAGGTGGTTATCAGCCCCTCCCCATAGATCAAGTGCTCAGTCTGATGACAGTGAGGGAGACATCCACCCCAGAGGTGCATCTATTGTTGGTTTTTTTAAATACTTAATTTGCCACTTCTGCCAAAGCCAGTGGGGTATTGGAAGGCCAAAGAAAATGTGTTGGAAGGTTAGCCACCCTTGCTGCAAATGAAGGCAATAGAACTAAAATGTGGATAATTATTCTGCTCTAACAATTAAACAAGGGACGCAGGTGGCGCTGTGGGTTTAACCACAGAGCCTAGGGCTTGCCGATTAGAAGGTCAGTGGTTCGAATCCCCGCCACGGGGTGAGCTCCCGTTGCCAGTCCCTGCTCCTACCAACCTAGCAGTTCGAAAGCACATCAAAGTGCAAGTAGATAAATAGGTACCGCTCTGGCGGGAAGGGAAACTGTGTTTCCGTGCGCTGCTCTGGTTCGCCACATGACCCAGAAGCTGTACGCCAGCTCCCTCAGCCAATAAAGTGAGATGAGCGCCGCAACCCCAGAGTCGGTCACGACTGGACCTAATGGTCAAGGGTCCCTTTGCCTTTACCTTTAACAGTTAAACAGGTAGGTAAACAGGCCAGAGAACAAAGTCAAGCAGGATTGCGTCGTCTCTCTGCCATTGACTAGTAACCAGAGATGATTATAAATAGCAGAAAATATTAAAAAACAGCTGAGCTACAACCATTGGTCAAGTTTTCCTTCTCTCCAGATGTCGTAGAATGCAGATTACTGAAGACTATGCTATTTCTTGGATGTCAGTTTCTTTTTGGTGGTTTCCTTTTTATTTTCTAAAATGTGCACAATACCCAATGGCCCCCAAAATAAATACCCGGTAAACAGCTCCCCCAAATCAAAGGTTTCCTTCGTTTACTGATGGTGAGCAAATACAGACTAATGGAGCAAAGGGGGCAAGCAGTTCCATAGACTTCAATCCTCTACGCAGGGAATATTTTATTTCCAGATTCCTATATTTGTTCTGATTTCTCGAAGATATACAAGGTGAAATATGATCTCCAAGATGAACCAAAACTTTCTGGTGGATTTAGCTGGAGATAATAAAGCAGTTTTGTAAAAAAAAGCACCGTAGCTTTGTAAGGCTTAGTCAGCGGATTAATTCTTGAAATATTAGGGCTAATCTGATTCACTTCTGACAAAATATGTGAGTAGATTTGACAATGTCATGAATAAGTCCTTGAAAGTGTATTCATGCTTCAGGGTCCTCAGAAATAATTCACTGATTTTTGATGTTGAACAAACTAAAAGATTTATATTGCTCACAGGTATCTTTATGGACAGCTGTCATTGCATCAGCTTAAATACTGTCTGCAAACTCATCTCCAACACAGTCCTGTACCTTGCACCTTATGCATGGTGCAATGGTTTTGGCTTCCCTCATTCCAGCTCCACTGCTGTAACAAAAACAGAATATTGTTTTGAAAACAGGCTGCCAGCATTAATCTGACTCTCTGCCATTGTTGGCAGAAGATATGCAGTCTTTCCTTCTCCTATGCTGATTTCCTTGTTTCACCTCGCAAGCATGTAAAATATCTGAGCTCATCTGAAGATAACCAGGAGGAATGTGTGCATCTTAGCTATCTGGCTACCTAATGCACTGCAGAGCGAAGAATTATGTATTTATATATTGCTAATGCGTAAAATCTCAGAGAGTTAGAGCTCCATCACACCTGAAAACAAATGTATTTAGTTGAAAGGGCAGCACAAAGAAAAATAAATTGCTGCATTCACAGTGGCTATCAGTATTCAATACATGTTCAAACTCTACTCCCAAAAATGCATTCTTTATTGGTATTATAATTAGAGGAAGATGCAGGTTCAAGTCAATAGATCTCTTCAGTAGGCAGGGAAACAGTTTGTTTACTACATAGCAGGGACAAAGGAAAAAAATCTAAAGATAGAAAATGCATCATGAGACAAAGCATCTAATGACAATGTTATGATTAGCTTTTTGAAAGGCAAGATGGGGGGAAGCTTTACAAATACAAAGTACTATTACAAAAAAAAAAAAAAAGAATCCTTTCCAAAATAAATTTCTCACACCTCTTCAGCTTCCCTAGGAGTACCATTTTTGATGTGCCCGAGTGAGAAGCATGAGAGGTGAGGAAGAAAGGAACAGGAACAAAAAGAATAGATCTTGTTAACAAGTGGAGCAGCTTCTTAACATTTGATCTGAAACATAGGGGTAGGAGCCACCTGCCTCTCTGCTCCAAGCATGTGGCTTCCCTGTGCTTTCCCCAGCTCTGTTTATAAAGTGATCCTTTATTTCCTTTTGTCTCCACTATTCTGTGACTGTATAGAAAATTATCACATGGCCTTGGTGAACATACTTCTCTGCCAACAACCCAGGGATGGAAGTTCCAATTCCTAAATGAAAGAATAGACTGTTCACCTCTGCCCAGTCTCCCTTCCCCAAGCCTGGTGCAAAGGGACTGGCCTGTTACCCAGGATCCAATCAGGTTAGGAGAGGAAGCAAGTTTATATCCTTCAGGAAAATATCTGGCTACCATTCTCATATTATTGCAACATCTCAAGTTAATCCGGTTGTCGCCCCTGGCCTATTTTCCCTCTGATAATAACCGAGATACTTTAAAGAATTCAGAGGCTGCAATTGAACGTCACACTATTACAAATGTTCTGTCTGCGCAAGCATCTGCAAGATGGAATGACCCCCCTCCCCCTTTGTGCTGCTCTGGGGGCTTCCCCAACACCCCCCTATAAATTTGGGGTGCATGGGGAGAGAAGAGAGGGCAGAAAGCCCCACTGTGCCAGCAGGGCTTGCTGGATTAATGCTGCCTGACATTTTCAATTATTTTAATTCACAATCATGTAGGGTGCCAATGCTTTTCTTCTTCTTTGCAATGCTTCTGTGCCTTTAACAGCCATGAAGCTTTCCTGATATGCAGCTGCAGTGACTGAGAAAGCTTCAGTTCCTGTATGTCTGCTTGTCATTCAGCTGTCAAAGACACAGGAGCCCAGCAAAGAAAAATGACAATAAACAAGCATTTTAAAAGGTGGAGGGAGAAAGACATCAAATATTACCCCATTCTAAATACAAGACAGAGACTATGTAATATGTGGCTTTCTGGCATATTTCTTGCATTATCTTAGTATTCCTGCTGTTAGCATCATTGGGAGATTTTTATCCAAGAGCTAGCAAAAAGCAGTGATACAGAACATAATCTGGGCCAATTCTGCTTGGTGGCAAGCTCCTATATATAGCGGAGTACGGGTCTGGGCCTTCATAATGCCCATGGTCAGTACACACACAAGTGGCAACATTTGTAGACCAGGTGTTTCCATGCAGTTGTACACGATTCAATTCTTCGGCGATCAGCCTTCTGGACCATAAAGAAGGCTGATCGCCGAAGAATTGATGCTTTTGAATTATGGTGTTGGAGGAGACTCTTGAGAGTCCCATGGACTGCAAGGAGATCAAACCTATCCATTCTTAAGGAAATCAGCCCTGAGTGCTCACTGGAAGACAGATCGTGAAGCTGAGGCTCCAATACTTTGGCCACCTCATGAGAAGAGAAGACTCCCTGGAAAAGACCCTGATGTTGGGAAAGATTGAGGGGACAAAGAGAAGGGGATGACAGAGGACGAGATGTTTGGATAGGGTTCTCGAAGCTACCAGCATGAGTTTGACCAAACTGCAGGAGGCAGTGGAAGACAGGAGTGCCTGGCATGCTCTGGTCCATGGGGTCACGAAGAGTCAGACACAACTAAATGACTAAACAACGGGATTGCAGACATAAGGCATATGAAGCATATACATATATATGCAATGTTCTGTTTTCATACAATGTGTTTTGCATATGTTCCTGAAGTCTGCACCTGTGTTTCACTTATCAAAGGAAGCTTTATTCCATCAAGCTCAGTATTGTGTACATCAACCGGCAGTAGCATGGGGCTAGGGCAGTGAGTGGGACTACACTGAGCCCAATGCTGTCATATGACGGCAGCAGATTCCAGGCTGGCTCAGGCCCTCCTCACCATCCCTGGAAAAATAATTTATAGGGCTTCCTGATGGCTCCACTGGCTGGGATCCCACTGGTGGCTTTCCACACATCTGCACATTTGGCAGGAAGCATCACTACAGAGGGAACAGCAGCCAATGAGAAGCCGGTGCAGGGATGACAGAGGGATACCTCTATCAATTTCCCCTTCCCTAGTCCTGCTGCAAAAGGGACTTTGGATTTCTCTGGATCTAACCAAATGTTAAAAGAAAATAAGGGTGCTGGAGATTTTAGCAAGAAAGCATTAAGTGCCTGCACACATTGCTCCCCTGGTGGAAATGAAGAATGTCTTTACAAAGAACATAACACAATACTATTCCAGCACTTGAAGCTCCTAAATTCATGTCAATAAAGTTCCCCATACCCAACCTCTACAATGTTTTGCTGCTACTCTGCCTATATGTTTCTGCCCACATTCCTACTGAACAATATTTGATTAACATTTCAATTTATATACTGCTTTGTTACCAGAAAGATATTCAAAACAATTGACACCAAAAGAATGTAAAAAACAACAACATAATTACCCTTTCAACATTTCATTTAAAAATAGCAGTTCAAGACAACCATTAAAAACAGTAGTATCGAAATTAGCATTCATTCAAAAAAGCCAAGCAAAACAGATGTGTTCATTGAGCAAATAATGTTCAATAAACTGAAAAGCTAGCGTAATGAGGGAGAAGGGCAGTTCAAAGCTAGACATTAAGTATTCTGTAAAGATTAGTTTTTGGAAGGGTTTTCCAGAGCAGCATATGACCCTAGCATAAATATAATTGAAGATTATAACTTTAAAATGCAAAATAAAGTAGTTTCATTGCAGAGTTGAGTGTCACATCCACAGATCCTTGCCACAGATTTCATGAACCTCAAGAGAGTTTGGAATATAAATGCAAAGTCTTAATGATGATCTGTGTCAGTTTGGGCTGACGGAGCTTCATTCTCTACAGATTCTATGTAGAAACTGACAAGACATTAGACCCCTGCATCAGCTCGTACTAACAGATACAAAAACTGCCATCTGTGAGTCTTTTAGAAACATCACTGGCATTTGGGTGCTAGTTAATATAACCAAGAATAGCATGCGTTCTGGCATATAAAGACACTTGAACATTTGTTTTCCTATTTAAAACAGCATGCATAATATTCTTACGGGGCAGTTCATAAATAACTGTTAACCATAACTTGGAATAAAAGTATGGACAATAGTTACAAGTATCCCCAAAGAGTTTTAATAAAAGTATGTAAGATTTAAAAGGTGTGAGGCAGGAGTGGAAGCCAGTGCCAGATATCGGGTGGGGTGGGCGGTTCCCCTGCACAGGGGGCACAAAACTGAGAAGATCAATAATGGGAAAAATCCATTTGAGGATGCCAAAGTTTGGCCTCACTCAGGTCACCATATTACAAAAGATTCTCTTACCTGGTGGAAGGGAAGACTATTAGTGGCCAGAAGGTGTGTCTTCATGGACACCATCCAATATAGCAGCATTTCCCAACCTTGGGCCTCCAGCTGTTTTTGAACTACAACTCCCATAATCCTCAGCTAGCAAGACCAGTGGTCAGGGATGATGGGAATTGTAGTTTGAAAACAGCTGGAGGCCCAAGGTTGGGAAACACTGCAATATAGCATTCAGAAGATGAGTTGGGGCTTCATCTAGGGAAGGCATAGGCAAACTCAGCCCCCCAATTGTTTTCGGACTACAACTCCCATGATCCCTAGCTAACAGGACCAGTGGTCAGGGATGATGGGAGTTGTAGTCCCAAAACATCTGGAGGGCCGAGTTTGCCTATGCCTGATCTAGGGACTCCCATTTAACCATCCACTGCACTCCTGCCAGTAATTTGGGAAGTGCTGCACCCACACTATCTGTCATCCATGCCAATTGTTTTTTTCTTACAAAATATTGTGTTTTGATGCATTTTCCTCCAAACCAGCTTTTATCCAAACTGAGAAAAAGAATGACCTAGCTGTGCTTTCAGCCAGTAATATGTATACAGCTTTTGTTTTTTTAGATTTAACATGTATTCCTCAGGACCTACAAAAACTTGAAATACAAGTTTGAGTGTAACAGACGCACTTTGGGGGGAGGGGTGATACACATACCACTCATTGCAAAAGAAAGGCAATTTGTCTACCCCTTCCTCTCCAACTTGTTTACTTCTTAACGCACAGGAAGCATCCTATGGAGGGAGAGGCACAGGGAGAACAAAGACTAAGAATGCTGGGACTGCCTAAAGCGGTCATTCTGCAAGATTTACTAGTGATGGAATTCCTGCACCTTAGAAACTATGTCAGAAGTGAAGTAGATACAAGACAGGACTTACAGAAGTCACAATGCCACCATTCAGGTAAAGGTAGGACCCCTGGATGGTTAAGTCCAGTCAAAGGCGACTATGGGGTGTGGTGCTCATCTCGCTTTCAGGCTGAGGGAGCTGGTGTTTGTCCACAGACAGCTTTCCTGGTCATGTAGCCAGCATGAGTAAACTGCTTCTGGTGCAACGAAACACTGTGACGGAAACCAGAGAGCATGGAAACGCCGTTTACCTTCCCACCACAGCGGTACCTATTTATCTACTTGCACTGGTATGCTTTCAAACTGCTAGGTTGGCAGGAGCTGGAACAGAGCAACAGGAGCTCACTCAGTCATGGCGATTCAAACCGCCGACCTTCTGATCGGCAAGCCCAAGAGGCTCAGTGGTTTAGACCACAGCACCACCTGCGTCCCCTTGCTGCCATTCAAATTAAGGGCCAAAAGCCTGGGTAAAAATAAAAATCTTTGCCTGGTACCTAAAAATAGATAAAGAAGGTACTAGACATGCCTCCCTGGGGAGAGCATTCCACAAGTTGAGGGCCACCACTGAAAAGGCCTGGTCTTGTGTTGCCACCTACCAAAGGATGATAAGGGAGTCAGCTGTTGATCTCAAGGTCTGGGGTCCATTCATAAAGCAAGAGGTGGCCCTTGAAGTACTGTGATCCTGAGCTGCATAGAGCTTTATAGGTCTAATGGGAGGGGTTCCTCACCCCATGCAAACCGACATGTGTGCTTCAGTCCAAAATTGGACCATAGCAGAGAGCCAATGGGTTAGGGCAGTGGTTCCCAACTGATGGTCCACAGACTCTAGGGGCTCCATGCAAACCACCCAGGAGGTCCTAGGCACCATTCACCTAACAAAAACTACTACAGAGATATCAAAATTTTGAAAAGGAGTCTATGGCTTGGCTTTTGAAAAACAGGGAGTCCGCAGCACTTAGCTAATTGGGAACCACTGGGTTAGCGCCCATGAACATCAGACCCACCCTGCTGGGTCATACCTAAGGCCCATCTAGGCTAGTGTCCTATTCTCACAGTGGCTACATAGCTTCCTATAGATGCCTGCAAGTAGGACAGCAGTGCAGCAATGCTCACAGCATTAGCACCCAAAGGGGGGCTTGCTTCTCCCATAGCCACAGCCTTGGATTCAAGCAGAAATCTGGCATGGCTCTTTCTCAGTTGCCCAGCCTGCAGTCTGCTTCTAGCTTCTTACTCACACACCTCAACTCATTTTTCCAACCACGAAACAGCCAAGGGAGGGGGACCCACCCATTTACCCTCTGGCCCTCCTTTGTTACCTTAACAACCCATACTTAGGGGTCAGTACCAAGGAACATGTCTGGCTAGTCCAGCAACTACCGTATTTTTCACTCTATAAGATGCACCAGACCATAAGACGCACCTAGTTTTTGGAGGAGGAAAACAAGAAAAAAAATATTCTGAATCTCAGAAGCCAGAACATCAAGAGGGATCATTGTGCAGCAAAAGCAGTGATCCCTCTTGCTGTTCTGGCTTCTGGGATAGCTGTGCAGCCTGCATTCACTCCATAAGACGCACGCACATTTCCCCTTACTTTTTAGGAGGGAAAAAGTGAGTCTTATAGAGCAAAAAATACGGTAGATCCTTGTTGGATCCAGGAATTAGAAGAGACTCAAGCATACTGTCTACCCCCACCCCCATATGATTAAGCTGCTGGTGTGCAGCCAATAGACTGTTCGAACTTGGGGAAACAATCTTTTTTAGTAGCCTTTAGTTAAATATATGAATGAATGTATATCCTACGGTAAAAATATTGTCTTGAAGTTTGTTGTTCCGGCACATTGCAAACATTATCCATTTCTCAATGTGTTTGTACCTGAGCTGGATCCCAGACGTCAGTTTTAAGTTCTACGGCTCATTAGCTTCTTAAACCAATCAGACACATTTGTATCCAATATGAAGTTTTGCATACTTTCACAGTGATTAACAAGTACAGTATCAACTCTAAATGAGTAATATCAGCCTCTTTCAGACAATATAACAATGTTCTTTTAAGTATCCTGTCATCTTGTAAACTGTTGTAATCATAAACAGTTCAGTCAATAAATCTGTAAGCTCTCCTGAGCCACTTTGCCAGCTTCAGTAGTGTTCACCATGCAGAGTCAGATAATAGAAATTGCAGTGACTGTTTGACATCTCCCTATCAGTGAGGCTTTGACTTGTTGTTGGGGCATGTGCTATGCCACAGCTTAAAAGAAGGAATTAAATGGCTTGTCAAAATGAATGAAGCAGAAACCCAACTATAGCCTGAGATATGTGAGTTTTTTGAAAAACGATGAACCAAACATTTTTGAAAGTGATGGTGCCAGGCAAGGTTACTGGTCAATCCTGAAAAATACACAAATAAATGTGGGCAGTGCTTTATTAAAGAGCAAGAGGTAGTCAGGGTATTAATGAAATCCGTAAGCTCCAATTCCCTCCAGTTTAGCCAAATAATTGTTCTTCTGCACCCCTTATAAAACCATCATCAAAGTGGATAATCCCAAAAAGTATGGGGATTGGGTCACTCTGCCCCCTGTAATGCAACCATGGACTGGTCTCAAGTACATTTATACATTTAATTTTAACCAAAAGAAATGCAGTTCAGTTAGTACTTGAAGTTCCGGTTGTTTGGTGACCCTTTATCTGCTTCCAACAGGCAACAACAAAATCCTAAGGATTTCAGCAAAGAAGAACAAAATCCTCATGTCTGATGGGCAGTCACCATCTGCAGTCTCAGGATACTAGAAATAAGCCAATAAGACCCTTGCTTAAAGAAGGCCTGTAGCCAGAAAAGTAAATGAGTTAGCATGCAGCTCCTTCCCTACCCCCCACCCATTCACCTCATTCCAGGAGAAATCTTCTAGATACTCTCTCGCCAAATAAAAGAACCTTTATTCATCTCACACAGCCAGTGCTGTGTTAAGCAACTAATCTACAAGTTGACTTTGCCCACCGATAATCCACGTACATTTCCACTCCAGGCATCTCTATGCTGCCAAGTTGCCTCACTTCACCTTGACATTGTGTTTTTGTTTGTTCTCATCTCTCTTTGTATTATTTTCCTTTGGACATGAGTACGATCTGTGTCTGCTTTGTTTAAACGTCTTTCGTGGGATTTCCAAAAGAGATGAAGCGGGCTGTAGTTTTAACAGCTGCACAGAAGGGAAAATTCTACCACTTGCAGCTTTCCTTTATCTCTGCAGTGTTCAGATAAGAAAATATGCATCTACTGCTAGGGATTGATGAATATGTCAATTTCAGTTTCTCTCTGTTCCTCCTTTTTTCCATCCTTTAGTTCTCCACATTTCTGCACCAATTTGCATTTTTTAAAAACAAAAATCTTAACCAAAAAAAACTATCAGTATTTTAATGCTTTGTAAAATACCCATTTTTACAGAATGCTGCCTGTACCCATTTTTACAAGCAATTTCCCCAGTGCATAAACATGCATTTCCGTATGTCATTTTCATGAATATATACAATTGTATGCAAACTTTTCTCCGATATATTAAATTTGACAGGTTCTTTTAAATCTTAGAACTAACTGCATTGCAAAACCTCCTGTAGAAGTGCATATTTCTAATGATGGATGTTTTGCAGTTTGCACATTGTTCTGGGAAGTGTGGATTCATAGAATCAGAGTTGAAAGGGACCATAAGGATCAACCCCCTGCAATTCAGGAATATGCAGCAGCCCCATACAGGGATCAAACCCGCAACCTCGGCATTAACAACATGCTCTAACCAACTGAGTTATTTCCCTGCTGTTTGACTCAAACCAAACTGAATTTTCTCCTCCATCCCTACTTACTAGAGTGCAGTGGAAAGTACAGGATACCTCCCATGATCTGGACATGGCTATCCTGCCCCCTACAAAAATCACACCATTTCAGGTTGGCAGGGGACTTCTGGATTTCAGGAGGCACAGAAGCTGCTTCACTTTGTTCATTGAAAGGAATAAACAATAATGCTTTACAGATGTCCATGGCTTCTGTGAACACATGAAAGTTAGGAAAACCATTGCAAGAGCAAGCTCTGTCACAACTTATTTGCATTCATTAGAACACAAAAGAAGAAAACTGTTGGTGACAAGGAAAAAAATAGGTATAAAAAGAGAATTCTTGGGTGTTAAGATCCAAGGTTGGGGCAAGTACTCACTGGTGAGAGAACCTCAGCAGAGATTTTAAATCACAATATACGCTCAGAAATATAGACTGTTAGACCTTTAAAATATGCCTCTCTTCCCCTATCCCCTAGTATAGAAAAATACCACAAATTTGGTAAGTTAAAACCAGTTTACTTACAAACTCTCTGAAAGTCAGATTCATGGGCTTTTCCATACAGCTGCACAAGAAGTAAAACTTGGCTTAGCTATAGTGGTGAGAGCTACTAAATTATCAGTATAGGAACTCAATAGTGGCTTGTGAGTGCCATGCAGTCTGAACTTGGAGCAGCCAGCTCAGACCTCTGCAAGAGAGCCCTTCAGCGATTTGAAAAATGCCTCCCATTTTCTCCTCTTCAAGCTAAACATACTCATGTGCTGCTTTGCGGCACAGCAAGAAAGTCTCAAACTGATTGTAAGGGAAGACAGAGCCGAGAGAAAAAGTAAGGTTCCGCGAGAGCTCCAGGAAATTGCCGCAGCGAGGAAGAAGTGGAAACTGAGCTCTTATATAGCAGCAGCCGGTGCAGCCTAATTGCTAGCAGCACCTGTGTTGCAAAATGCTTATTTACTTAAAGGAGCCCATCTTTCCCCAGGAACCTCCTATGGCAGCAGAGTAAGGAAGTCTCAGGTCTTCCTGGCTCTTCTGGAGTCCCTAAGTCAGAGGAAGGAAATGCCACATGCCCGGGCTTTCTGCCAAGCACTGGCCTGACCACCTCATAGCACTATTTCTGGTGCCCTTCCCCGTCAGCTTTGGAGTCCTAGCCTCCATTACCCAATGAAGAGGCATCTGACTCCTGGGCCCTGATACCCCAGTTCTTTGTAAGACTTGCTTCCACATTCCCAGATTTCTGCATTCTTCTGAACCTGTTCCAAATTGTTGGTATCTTTCCTAAGATGTGGCACAGACTTCATGTTACACAAAACTTTTCATCATATCGAAAGTTCATTTTGTAAAACTTGAAAAGCTGAACGTTCCTATGCAGGCATCCCCAGAATTGGGCCTCCAGCTGTTTTGGGACTACAATTCCCATCATCCCTGACCACTGTTCCTGTTAGCTAGGGATGATGGGAGTTGTAGTCCCAAAACAGCTGGAGGCCCAAGTCTGGGGATGCCTGCTATAACAGTATAAACTGTGCTCTTAAATGGTATCTCCCCATCTATTTTACACCTCTCACCTTCCTTTTTGGTTATAATTTATGCACCTGCTCCTCTCAATTCATATTATAGAAGTTCTTGTTCTAAACTTCCATGTTTAGTTTGTGGTTGCATATTTTGTGGAAATTTATCGCAGCTGGCATTTACAAGGTGTTAATAAAGTTGTGAATGTGTGACCACTAGTCATACTTCCCTTGAAAGAGCAGGTTCATCGCATTAGGATGTTCCTGCACCCATCTTTCTTGCTAGAGCCCCAAGTAACTTCTGTGGCTAAGGAGTGCCTTCAACCAGCTTTGACTGGTAAGGCAGCTACATTCCTTTCTGGACCAGGATAACCTGTGTGCTGGTAGCCTCCAGGCTGGATTAATACAATGTGCTTTATGTGGGGTTTGCCTTGCAGTTGGTCTGGAAGCTGCAGCTGGTGCAAAATGTGGCAACTTGACTGCTCAGTGGGGCAAGAAATCACCAACACACTACCTCACTGTTGAAATACTTGAAATGTCTGCCAATTAGCAACCAGGTTAAGTTCAAGGTGCTGGTTTTTGCTGCATAAAGTGCTATATATCTTGGAACCAGGAAACCTGAAAGATCTCACCCCCTTATGTACCCAATCATTATGTACACAATCAGGTTGAGGGCCTCCTACAGGTACCATCATATCAGGAAGTCTCTTCCGCACAATGTAGGAATTGGGCACTTACCTTTCGGAATTTCTTCCCCTTGAATATTTAGACAGGAACCATCACTGTTGTCTTTTCAGCACCTATTTAAGGTTGAGATCTTTCCCTGTCTGCATCTGTACTGGTATTGTTCTAAAGATGTTTGATCACATTTTGTTTGCTGCCCAGGGCTCCTTTGGGAGGAAGGGTGGGATCTAAATGTAATAAATAAACAAACAAACAAATATTTGTCCTTGCCTTACTCTAGGCAAATCCTAAGACTGTGTATTGCAGAGGGAAGAGTCCCAGCAAGCAATCTGTTCCCTCACAGGCCATGACACACGCTGTATGCAAGGATCATAATGATTAAATATGCATGAATGCCTTACCTTGCCTGCTTATGAATATTTACTGCCTAGGGTATAGACAATTCTGCAGCTACCTTGCCAAAACATTCCCCACGTTTTAACTCTTACAGCTTTCTTGATCTCCTGTGTTAATATATGCTTTTCATCAATTTAATCTCATTAGCCATGGTTCAATCTGCCAGCACTTCTCTTCCTTCTGCAGGTGTTTTTCCTTAGCAATATAAGTCCTTTCTACCACACAGCTGTAAACTTTCATTGTAGCAGTTCAGTGCCCCTTCTCATCTTCTCAGTAATATGGGTGCACGTATTTTAGTCCAACTTTGAGAATCAAGCCTTTTAAAAGATGCATTTTCAGGAACTGGATCAATCCTTTGTCAGATGTGTACCTAGGGTCCCTTGTGCTGCTGGCAAAGAGTTATACCGATCTCCCCGCCCCCCCCCCCCGCCCCGCATAACATTTATTGCATTTAATCTTACCACTACAGTGGCGTCACGTGACCACACATATATATGTCATACAATCCATTGTCTCCAGCTGTCTGCCTTCATACTGCCTTGCCATTTCTCCTACTACTCAGCTCCCAACTCTTGTCTAAACTCATAACCTTATATATATAACTGGAGACAGATTTCTGGGGTGATTTTGCACCCCTTCCTGGACCTGGCCCCCAGTGGGGGCTGGTTTTGCTAACCCCTAACTGCGCCTCTGTCCTTTGTCAATATTGCATCAATAAAAGCTGGCAGAAGCTGACAGCAGAGTCTCAGATGCAAGTCATCATAGAGTGGTTGCAGCAGGAGTCAATGTCTTTCTTTGCACTTAACATTGTCAAAGCAATATGTCTCATTGTCTCTTTAAGGGGGAAACGTAGTTGGAGAGCTTTCATTTTGCTAAATCATAGGATAAAGGCTACAGTTATCGTTATTTGCATGGATCTTCTGAACTTGGTATTCTTTTAATCTTCCTGTTCACAAAAGCAAAACAAACAAACAAACAAATCAGTCCTGTGAACCCAATCTTTTCCATCATTAGTTCCAATCTCATTTGCATTGCAGACTAATGGTGTGGTGGTCATATATGTATTAAACGAAGATAGTTCTGTCCCTGCCTCTGACAATAGACTTCTAGAAACTAAAGGACAAGCCTGCCAATTTCAGGTTTGCATACATGAATAATACACTAAATAGGAATGCTTATATTTTCCAGTCTCTGATCATCATTTCCTAAAATCCTCTTTTCCAGCTTCCTTCTCAGTGATGGCCTATTTTCCAGCAGTATCTACCTGAAGCTGGCTTGCATTTTAAGCAGTTGAGCCATGTCACTGGTTTTACATCATTAATGGGATTCAAGGAGTCTTCGGCAGACTTGTCAGGTTTCGTTGTCATATTCATAGAGATTAGGAATGGATCATGTGAACCTTTAAGTAAATGCTCATTTCTTCCCAAGAGCTGTAATCCACTACACGGTCCCGATGGGAGGCCACGTGTTCTAGTTCCTTAATGTCCCTGCCTAGAATTCATTCTGATTGTCAAGAAAATATGTGGGCAAAAGCTTTCAACAGGAGCAGCCAATGTTATGCATTCCATGTATTGATAGATTACTACTCCTGTCATCCCCAACCACTGCTCAAGCTGGCTGAGGCTGCTGGAGTTTGGAATTGGACAACATCTGGAGGGTACCATGTTGGCAGCTGCTTTGCACATTTCACACATTTCATTAAACTAAATTAAATAAACAGGACATATATGTGCATGGCTATCATAGCACTTTCACAAAAGTTACAGTGCAGGTCCGTCCAATGTATATTACAAGAGGGACATCTGAATATATGCCAAATATCAGAAATTCAGTGAAGTCAGTGAAACAAACTGGGTAATCCCAAAAATTAAAATCCAGAAGATGAAGATGCTGAATAACTTTGTACATTTGGACTTACACCATTTTCCTTCATAGAAGTCTATGGCAGTGGTTCTCAAACTTTCCCCCCACCTTGGGGCACACTTTCAGAATAAAACAAGAAGAAACAACTCATAGCAGTGCTTTATTTAGAATACGGAACACAACTATTTTGTAATACAATCATAGGACATCCAGAAAGTATACCATAAAACAATGCAGCTACATAAGAATGTGAATCCTTTCCAAAATCTAACTATAAATGAGCCTCTTATATATGTACCTTAAGTATGTATTCAAACTCAATGAGAGGTGTGAGCTTGCTTTTGCCAGGAAAGCTCATTTCCTCATCAACACAAAAAGTCTCTTTTCTTATCTTTCATATTTGTCAGAGTTGAAAATCCCTGTTCACAACAATATGCCACGGAGAACTGCAGAACAATAGTCAATGCTCTTGAAGAGAGGCATAGATACTGCTTCTGATTGTATATCCAAAAACAGTTCAGTGGCATACTCCCCTGTTTCATTTTCAAGGTGCAATCACTCAAAATGCAGAATGTTTCCTCCTCCTCATTCAATGTCAGTCCTGAACAGCTGCAATTCGCAAAGGGGTCTCTAACCCAGTCAAAATTTTATGTAGACAACAATTAGAAGTAATGATCACTCTTTCCTACTAGTGTTGCAATATGTTCCTGTATGAGGCCATACAATTCATTGCTCATCTTAAAACTTTTTACCAGTGGGAACATTTCGAGGTTATGTTGCATTGCTCTTCTACTCCAGAGCTGAAGCTTTTTAAAAATGCAGTTTGTCTCATAGCTGTCAACCTTCTCTTTTTTTGTGGGAAATCCCCTTATTCTAGCACCATTTCCTGCTGCTTCCCGCTGCTATCCCGGATTGTTAGATATCCCGTAGACTGTCCCCGAGACAGGTGAGGCTGCTGATCCCTTATTTTCAAATCTGAAAGTTGACAGCTATGGTTTGTCTGTATCTGTGAGAATATTGTCATTGCAGCCCATCCAACCAGGTAAAGATATTGGCCAAATATGCCAGCTTTGCATGCCAGTCATTGTCACCCTGTTGGTGGTACAACGTATTCTCTTCTTGTTCCAAAAACTCTCGTTATTCATTCTTCAGTTCCAACATGTGATTTAAAACTTTTCCGTGGGACAGCCACTGAACCTCAGAGTGCAGGATTGGGCATTGATACTTTGATTCCATTTCTTTGCAGAGTTGCATGTTTTTAGTGGCTTTGCTTTGATGAAATTCAGGGAGCACAGTCTGATCGAGAACCAACTTCACATCAGCTTCAAGGGTCTTAGAGATTAATGACTCTCTGCATAAAAAAACAGTGAATTGATATAACATCTGGATTTTTCTGTTTGATGAGTGCCACCAAGCTTTACACATTGCCTGTCATACATGGCACTTCATCCGTACAAATTCCAATACAAGAATCCTAGGAAATCACCCCCCCCCAAAAAAAAACAACAACCCTCAGACATGGTTTAGAAAATATATTGTCCTCTAATGTGTTTTACTTGTTTGTTGTAAAGTAGAAATTGTGTAATTCTTTCATCATTGTGGATGAATCTGACATAGGCAAGCAACTGTGCTTTTCCACTAAAGTCGGTAGCTTCACTAACTTAAATGGCAAATTTAGAATTTTTCTTCGTTTCGGAAACAGACTTCTCAATATTAGCTGATATATAACTATTCTTCTGTGAATTATATAATCAGACAAACGAATATCCATAACTTGTCACTCAGCATCACCACCAAACAACATTTTCACAATCAAGCTGCAGGCAGGCTTAATCAATTTTTCAGCTATTGTATGTGGTTTTGTCTGTTAAGCAATCAATTCAGCCGCTTGGTAAGATATAATTTGCATCTTATCTGAGACTCTTAATAGCATTTCAAAATACGACCGTTGGCATTTCTGCTCTTCCAAAGCCTTTCAAAATATTGAACATTATTGTTTGCCAGATTTCCATGTTTGACAACAAGACGTCTTTTCATCTTGTTTGGGGACATATTGGAATTGGAAAAGCTCCTCACCACAGATCAAACACATAGATTGAGGGACATTTTCATCTCCAGTCCATGTGAAACCAAAACTCAGATAGCTATCCACATATTCTTGACTAAACTTTTTTTGGGGGAAGGCTTGCTGGGGCTACTGGTGTCGAATTAGATGAGTCCTCTTCAGCACTCAGTTCAAACAGCGATTCTAGATTACAACTAGGATTGTCTTCAGTATCACCTGGAGCTCTTGCTCTCAGATTTCCATTTTCGGCAAAATAAATAAATAAATAAATAAATAATGATATTCTACCACGCTACACTGAAATGTTTAAATGTTTCTTTGATTGTCCTTGAATCTTCTCACCACACTTGCCATCCTCTCCCTGCTACACCCTTTGAGAACCACTGGTCTACGGACCAGATTTTGCAGCTAGATTTGGGATCTAGCCGTAGATTGGTCTTAGGTAGGAATGGCTAACTTGTCTCTGTCACGGGTCGCATTCCCTTGGAGATAAACTGTCAGGGACCACATGCTGCCAGTGGACAGGTTCAAAGCCAATAGTAGAGTCACAGCCACAAGTGGATGGGGTTGCAGCTTTTCTCTCTCTCTCGCTTTTGGCCATCCCCCTCTCACTCTCTTCTCTTCCCAGCAGGCCACGGAGGGAAGGAAGTTCACTCTTGCTAGGGGCTGCTTTGATAACTTACAGAGCGCTTTTTAAATTAGTGAGGGTTGCATGAAATAAGTTTGAGGGCTGCCAAATGCACACCCTGGTCTTAGGCAAACATATAAAATAGATATGAAAAACCACGACTCTGTCAAATGGATAGTCTCCTACTGATGCATATCTGCATGAAAGTGTCTCTTCTTTATGAAGCTTAGATCTTGTATGGCCCAAACCACATTTCTCTTATGGACAAAAAGAATATGGAGAATTTGTTGGTATGAGGTTTCTTCTCTCTCAAATCTATAAGTGAGGGTCATGGCCTCTGGAGCCCACCTATGGTTTTGAGGGTCCTTTGAACTTGGGAGCAGAAATATTGCTGTCCCTGTCTTCTGTCCCCGAGAAAAAAGACTTCCAAGTTATTTCAATATATTCTCATATCTTGATAGATAATCATTACTATTCATTCTTTAAAGATTTGAACCTGTTACTACCTCTGAAGCTCTTTGGACTAGTTCACATAAAAAGTTTGTCTTTGAATACAAGTAGTCCTTGGTTCTCTTTGGGCACATTGCAGATAGTAAAATATGCCCACACATTGTCCATACATGAATCAAGAAATCATTGAAATTTCTCATGTACAGTGGTACCTCGGGTTAAAGACACTTCAGGTTACAGACTCCGCTAACCCAGAAATAGTACCTCAGGTTAAGAACTTTGCTTCAGGATGAGAACAGAAATTGTGCTCCGGCGGTGCAGCAGCAGCGGGAGGCTCCATTAGCTAAAGTGGTCTTCAGGTTAACAACAGTTTCAGGTTAAGAACGCACCTCCGGAACGAATTAAGTTCTTAACCCGAGGTACCACTGTATATAGGGGAGAACCCTGCAATAAGCCCTGGTTGCCTCTTCAAGGAGTCACCACTTTCCCATTGCCACGAACTGCATATATTGAAGCCAGTGACGAAGTGGAGAAATTTCAATATCTGTTCAGCCTTTCCAAATGAGTGGTTCCAGTTGGCAGAGAATAGAAACACTGAAGGATTGAAGGCAAACTATGGTTCTAATTTGCCAATTGATTTTTTTTTTATTGCTGCAAAATAATTGCTAGTCTTTCAAGAAGAGCAAACCAAAGCAAGGGTTTGAAATGGAGCTGAGAAGATAAAAAGCGGCTGAAAATACATCAATTAGCTATTCCATTTTATTAGGAGAAAGTGTTTTATATGTAATCAATTGTTAATTTGCAACCAACACCCACTTGTATTGCTGAAACTATTTATTCCATAGCACTGTAATAGGATGAATGTTAAGTTCTATCCCCTCCAATGAGTAGCAGTATATGGCTCCTCTTATGCTGAAGAACAAACATTTGGAAGTGGCAGGGTTTTTTTTTATGGTGCTGTTTGTTTGTAATTTCATCTGAGTTATTTTGTTGGTTTCAAAGTATTTTCAAGCTGCAGCCAGTGTCTGAATCAGACAGCTGCTTCTTGCAGTAGAACATGCATGTCCTAAGGCAGTGTTTTTCAAAACTTTCTACCTTTCGGGAACTCATGCGCCACTCTCAGCAAAAGAACCCATACAAGTCTGCCATGCAATCCCTGCATGTTGCAATAGACTGTAGGGCAGATAGAAAACAGTTTTTGGCTTCATATTCACCTTCGGGGAGGGGGTGTAGCCACCTGTCCTGTTCTTACTGGGCTCCTGAGTAAACATGAGGCTTAGCAGCAGCAACACCAGTGGGGCAGCAACCATAGCAGTATCCAAGGCAAGTCCAAGGTCCAAGCAAGCAGTGTCCACCACAAAGAGTCAGACAAGGTCAGAGCAGCCCTAGGCCAGCTTTGTCATAGACAGGAGATCTAATAGTAGGCAAGTGACGGAGCTGGGGACATAGACATTGTTCCAGTAGCTCTTACAGGCCAGCACTTGGGGAGGGGGTTGAGCTAGAGCTGCTGGAACTACCACCCAACCTCATCTGGTTCCTATCAACACCCATCTCTCCAGAGGTCTCTCTGAGAGGAGGGTCTTATTTTTGAGACCTCTACTCCTGGTGAATCCTTGTTTGTAGCTGGGCACTCTTCCTGGGTTGGCAAATAAGACTCTTGGATTCTGGGTGTGGACAGCCACATTTCAGGCTCATTGTAGGCACATCTTGCTGCCTCATCCCCAGATGTAACCTGATCCAGGGCTTGGTGCAAGGTTGGGAGCACCTAGTGCACTTCTGAGGACTCCCCTTGTTGGACGTAAAATCACCCCACAGTCTCACATGCACACAGATGCATACAGGCCCCAACCTCAGCTGCTAGGTGCTCATCAAAATATCAGTCTGGGAAATGAGGAGGGCCTTAAACCTCTCCATCCACCACAAAACGTTGCCTGCTTTTATGTTTATCTTTTTGCTGCTAACACCATCATCAGTGAGGTTTCTGAGGTAAAAAAAAAAAAAAATGCAACTGGGCATTCAGAAGAGTCTCCCACACCACCCTGCTGCCGTTGGCCCACTGCCTTAAAGGAGAAGTGCAAGCTGTTTAAAATAGTGCTTTTGCAAAGCATGTTAAGGCAGCCTGCAGTGCTAAGCAGGATTCCTTCCCCATCAGTCAGTGCAACAGGAGGGCAATCCTGCTTGATCCAGGTGTGTGAGACAGCTCTCTGCAGGGAGCTCTCTCGTGCACCTGAAGCTGCTCAGTTTGGCTGAGCATGTAGTAGATAGCAACATGCCTTTGAAAGGAAAGGGAGGACCCCCTCCCTTTAGCAGTGCCTGCTGCCTACTTTGAAGTCCTGGCTTTGGGACTCCAAAGCACCAAATCCCAACCCCCACTCCTGCACTGCAGAACACCAGGGTGGCAGTGCAGTTGGACTCACATCCTCTTTGTGGGCTTCTATACACATCTGTTAGGCCACTGTGAGAACAGTATGCTGAACTTTGTGGCCCTTTATAGTCTGATACAGCAGGGCTCTTCTTGCCTTCTTATGAACCACAATTAAGCAAAGTCTTACACTTTACTGTTAAAACACACACTCCATAGTATGAACAAATTTATTCTCCAAGTGTATTGATGATCAGGACAAAATGGTTTGTTCCAATTGCATCAAGGAAATCTACTCTGATGAAAGACAATAATTTGAAGAAGGAAAAAAGATCCTTCCAGAACCAGGAAACATTGGCTTTGGGGCTGATGATTATGCACAGAACCAAACAGTAATCCTACTTGCTCAAAAATAAAAATGAAAATAAAAAAATCAGAAAGAAAACAGGGTGACAATTCCCACGCCTCCCAAATGTTTATCATGCAAAGTTTATTTTGCTTTCCTACCTGTTATTATCAAGCTTGCAAATGAATAAGCTACTTGAATACAGCTCTTAGTGCTTTTATTGCTATCTAGGGTGAAATGAAATAAATAATAACAACAACAACAACGGCATTTTAATCATGTACCTTTATAGGAAATTGTGTGACTGGGATAATTGATACCAAGAGGAATAACTATAGAACATAGCTAGCAACATTCCATTACTTTAATGATTTTTACATTTTCAACTGCAGTGAAAATGGCTTTTATATTAAACAACCTTGAAATATATATTCACTGCTCTTTTCTGAACTATTACCAATTCTGACAGTAAGAGCTGTTTGACAGTGAAATGGACTCCCTCGGAAGGTGGTGAACTCTCCTCCCTTGGAGGTTTTAAAGCAGAGTTTGGATGGTCATCTGTCATGGATGCTTTACCCTCAGGGCCACTTCTAGCACTACAAGTCTATGATTCTATGTCCCACTCAACGTATCTTCATGCATTCTAGTCACCATGTGCATGTCTGCAGCAATTACAGATTACACGCTCAGGGTAACCCATCACAATATGGGTCAAATACCAACAGTTTGTGGAACAGAACATTTTGGGAGGCCCAGCTTTTCTTAAACTTGCACCACTGTGACACCATAAGATGCAAGTTTCTTCTATTTCTCCATAGCTATTAATGGTAGATAAATGAGTCCTGTTGTCATTTGCATTTAATCACTTTACATCTGAGCAGGGGAGTACCTAGGGGTTGGCCAACTTGACCCCCACCAAGGGCCCAGGCCCGGGGGGGGGGCGCACACAAAAATTGCGCCTCTCCACTCTGGCTTGGAGTAGGAAGGAGCCTAACAGTCCCTCCACATACTCTGTGAGCTGCTCCTCTGCTCCTCTGAGTGGCTGTGCAAGGCACACAGAAAGAATCCAGTTGCTGGTGTGGGCCACTGGAAGACACTACATTGACTAGGCTAGAACATGAATCTTTAACCTAGACATGCTGGTTATCTATCAACTATCTATCTATCTATCTATCTATCTATCTATCTATCTATCTATCTATCTATCATCTTTCTATATCTGCATTCAGTCATGTGAGCCTTTGTCCACCAATAGTGGTACAACCCAGAATATAAGTTTACTATTTCAGTGAGAATTAGGCCTTCACAGTCCATGTAACAGTCATGTAAAGCAAACTGCTGGTATCGCCATATGATGAGGTACTAAGAGACTTGTGTCTATCCTAGTCCACCTGGTGAGTTTTTAAGAAAAAAAAGATGACATTTGAACCTCTCTCTTAAGTCATTACTTACTCTCAGTTTAGATCTTATTATGAAATTGTTCAGTCTTACTAACGCTGTTCTTCTCCGCTAACATGATGGAATATGACCTTAGTTTCCACCTTGTCCTTAGTCTGTGAGCAGTGTGGCATATGTATCATTGTTGAGTTCCTTCAGATCAGTTAATTCTATTAATAATTCAGTGTTTAATCATTCAATTAAATGCATCATTGTCCTCATCTAGAGGGCAAAACATAGAATATTATCCAGTTCAATTAGCATCCCAGAATATTCCTTGATAAAGGGTTTGTTGTTGTTGTTTTTTGAAGGATAAGATTTAAAGAATATATAGGCAGAAGGCTCCAAGAATATCCCCACACTTTGTAACACATAGTCATTATTTGGAAGAGCAATTATCTACTTCATTTGCTAAGGCCTTTATTGAATTTCAGAGTTCCACTGTTGTCGCTGGGACACTTACCAGTGGGGGCCAACCCAGAAGTGGATTAATAAGTTGTTTCTTCCTGCTGCTGTGGAACTAGATAAAGGGAAGGTTCAGTGAACTATAGTTACTGTAGAGGTATTGCACCATCACAAGAGGGAAGTCAAATGGTCATGAGCTGGCCTCTTGGGATGTGGCCTTCACTGCAAGAAACATGTTCTTAAATACAAAGCTTGGAGGATAACCCTTGGGAGCTCTTTCTGTATTCTGGCTGTTCTAAAGCAATTCAGCACAGAAAAGCAGCTCAAAAGTACATTGATTAAATTATTAATGTTTACTTGATGCAGCCCATTGAATAATTAGGAAAGGAATGCTTTGCTTATTTTCAGAGATACTGTCAGATTTTTTTTAACTGTGCGCTAGTACGGTGAAGAGCCCATTAGTACAGAAAGATGAGAGAGCATGTTTGTTGCCCTGATAGCTTTTCAGTCAAGCATCTCCAGGGCTGAATTGGAATACCTAGTTAACACAAGCACTTGGCAGGAATTAACCCCTTCAAGCCAAAATTCCTGCTGATGGGCATTGCTTCCATCCAGGTCCAAGCAGAAGGGGAGAGGCAATATGGAACCTGGTTGCTGCACTGGAGGCAGGTGATCTAGTCTAGAGAAGGGGTGGGCAACCCATGACCCTCCAGATGCTGCCAGACCTCACCTCCCACCACCCCTGATCAATGAGCATGCTGCTTGGGGCTGATTGATATTGGGAGTCCAATAATAACTGGAAGGCACCAGGTTCCTCTCCCTTGAACCTCAACCATACTATGGCAAGCTTCCAGTTTCCAGTACTTACTGTACATATACCTTTACTGTTAAAGTAAAGGTACAGGTAAATGGACCCCTGACCATTAGGTCCAGTCGTGACCCACTCTGGGGTTGCAGCTATCATTTCACTTTATTGTCTAAGGGAGCTTCCAGGTCATGTGGCCAGCATGACTAAGCTGCTTCTGGCGAACCAGAGCAGTGCACGGAAATGCCGTTCACCTTCCCACCAGAGCGGTACCTATTTATCTACTTGCACTTTGACGTGCTTTCGAACTGCTAAGTGGGCACGTGACTGTTAAAGTAGCTACATACAAATATAACTTGTCTTCTTGTGCCATTAATAACTGTGAAGAAGAAAGAATTTCAATGGGTGCAGCGGCTCCCCCTCATTAGATTACAGAAAACGCACCTACTCCAATTCCCTCTTTCAAAGAACAGTTGACAATTCAGGGTGATATCCAATATTAGTCATATGCTGAGCATACTCACTGCAATAAAAAGGTCTGCACTGAGCATTACTCAATTGGATATCAGCCACATAGCACAGGCTTTCCATTCATTTAGTCACCTGTTTGTGCATCATTTTGTAAGTGCAACTGCCTCCACCTCTGTAAACTTGCCTCCTTAGTACAGCCTCCAGCCATGTAATCCTTTCCAATGAGCGTATACACTCTCACCTGGAGTGCTCACCAAATGGCTCATCTTCCAGAGGATTTTTTTTCTTTACCTGTAAGTGCATCTACCGGGAAGAAACATGGAGGGAGCATAATAGTAACAACAGACTTCTAACTGCTTTCCGTGATCTTTCATTGCACCGTAATCCATCTCTATATCTGATTAATCTGCCACATCTCTTTTGGCTGCGTACTTATGTGAAATAATGCCGGAGAAGTCCACATTTGGCCCATGTTGCCTCTGAGCAGAGTGTTTGAATCCTGTTCCATTGCTGCCTGCCCTCCTCATTTCTTTCATAGCTACGTGGTGGGATCTCCTTTTGGTGTCCACACAAGCCATCTGTGGAGTAACAGTGCAGGGATTGCTAACATCAATGTGCCAATTTGCTACAGTGACCTCCTAAGTGGGAAACAACTGTAAGGCCTCTGGCAATGACTTCCACCTGTGTCTGCCACATAAAGTCTATGACTAGCAATACCCTCAGCACATTTTTGAAAAATAATGGCCTGAGCACTTAGGTCCAGATCATGGCCTCAGACATTGGTTTCATGCTTATGCTAAGACCTGTTTGTGTCAACTGAGAAGTAGCTCTGCAATGAGAGATGTCTCCTTAATTTGGTTCTCAAAAATATGCCCTATTTACAATTTGGTTTAAAAATAACCAAGCACTTGACAGATATTTTCTAGACTGCTGCCACAACAAAAATGTGTTTCATGCCTGTAAAGCAACAATGTCAAAGCAGTATTGTCGCTTCTGTTATTTGTTATCAGCATAATAGCAAAAGAACTCCTTTGGAACAAATAGAATATAATATGCATTTCCAGAGTTTTTTTTATGGTTATAAATTGCCATTCTGTGCTGGAGTCACTTGCAGTCATTAGCAAATAATGACAATATAATGATAATCTTCAATGCTCATGAATCTCGCACCAACCTTTCTGCTGAGCTTATAATTAAGATGTCAGAATTAATTTGTCTTGGAAAGCTGAGGCTTTTTTTTGTTTTTAAGAGGGGGGAGTCAAGATTGATTCCAGCTTCGTGTACAGATAACAGTCTGACTCTTCCGCATTGGCTGCAAGGATTCTCCATAGTGTGAAGAACAGTGCACTGGAGTGGAAATGAAGCTCTCTTCTCTACGTTGATAGATGTAGATGTCAATTTTTGTAAGTATAAGACGTAAGGAAGAAAATAAATCTGCTTTGCTTAAAAAGAAAACATACTTTTGCAAGCAGATAATCAGGGATACCAAGAAGCTTCCTGCTTCATCAGCTGATGCATATGTTTGTGGCAGGGTAATGCTGTATTGTCTCCTGGGTTTAGTCTTCTGTAAATAATTCCATGTCCTATATTTCTTTCTCTCTAAGATACACACTACTGTACAGAATATTGAGAATGAATAAGAGGATCTAGGTTCTGAACATATGCAACAAAAATCAGAATAACACTAACAGAAATACCCAAGCTCCGTGCTTAACTATCCTAGCTGCTTATGCCTGGTTTCTTAACTGACCAGTTTTACAATCCATCTTCTGTAATTTTATTATGGTTGATTCTTAGGTATTGCAGATGAGCTCATCCATCAAACCAATTGCCTTGAAAATTAAACCTTTTTAAAGTGCTGCTTTACAATTTGCAAAATATATCAGAATGTGACAGTGGGTATTATGGGACAAGTAAACTTCACTTAGCTTGTATTGCCCAATATAAAGAAGTTGATTGTTAAATGGGAAGGCTGTGAGGCAGGTTGGATGAGATTATTTGATTGCAAAAATCTCAAAAAATAGGAATGATAAATTCAGAGGAGGGAGAAGTTGTTCCGCTTTGTATCAATTCAGTGTTCATCTTATTTTGAAAAAAACGAGAAATTCTGTAACTCTCAGATGGCTACCTGAATTGCTGCACATATAAATTCCTTACCCATTGCCTGGTTGTATGCACCCATCACAACCACCAAATATAAATTATAATTTTTGTGTCTCACTCTCATCTTCACCATCCTTTTTGTCATAAAACAACAACATAGTTCCCCTCCCCCCAAGTCACATATGTAGGCTTAAAAATTTAACAGCTGCACATCCTGCACATGTGAGAGTTGGCATATGCAGGAATTCATAGTGGGCAGCAGGAACGTAGTGGTCATATAAATCAGACAAAAGTCAGTTTTATTGGAGGCTGTGGTCCAAATGGAAAGCAGATCACACCCTTTCTGTAGACAGCACCATATTCCATCTTCCCAATGTTTGCTACCTGTTAATTTTCAAATATTATGTGATTATTCACATGATATAAAAGCCACTACTGGAAAACCAGCAGAATCTAGTGGAAGTTTAGTGCTCATGTCCCTGTTATTTGCTTCCAGGGAAAAAATCTGTTAGCAATCCAGTTAACTTAGAAAATCATAGGCTTTTTGCATTGCAATTTCACATGACAAAATTTGGGGTGGTATTCTTCCATACAGCTTTTCCCCACTATTTAAAATTTAGCATGGCATGGTGATCAAAAGGCCACAGTTCTATAACTGCAGGTAATGTGGTGTAAAAGGAATCTTATATTTTACTGTTAATCTGCTTTATAGGTATTTTAAATTTGTTTTTAGTTCTGTTGTATGCTGCCCTGAGAAGTTGTTTTTACAGAGTCTCAAAAATGTGCTCTCCCAAGCCCACATTCTCAGCATGTTCACATTCTTCTCTCAGTGACAACTATGCTGACTTGGTCATGTCCACAGAATGGAAGATGGCAGGGTCTCCAAGGACGTGCTCTACGGGTAGCTGGCTTCTGGCACCAGGCCCATTGGCAGACCAACTATGTGTTACAAAGATGTCTGCAAATGAGACACGAGGGCTGGCAACATCAAACCCACCATGTGAGAATGTCTTGCGGATGACCTCAGTGCCTGGAGACTGAAAGTCAGGTTTGACTTCACCCCCGAAGGTGCACACTTCCATTGTCTCCTGAGAAAGACAGATGCCACCACCACCACCAACTCTTTAACAATATAATGGGGTAAAGGTAAAGGGACCCCTGACCATTAGGTCCAGTCGTGACCGACTCTGGGGTTGTGGCGCTCATCTCGCTTTACTGGCCGAGGAAGCCGGCGTACAGTTTCTGGGTCATGTGGCCAGCATGACTAAGCCGCTTCTGGCGAACCAGAGCAGCGCACGGAAACGCCGTTTACCTTCCCGCCGGAGCGGTACCTATTTATCTACTTGCACTTTGACGTGCTTTCAAACTGCTAGGTTTTCAGGAGCAGGGACCGAGCAACGGGAGCTCACCCCATTGCGGGGATTTGAACCGTGACCTTCTGATTGGCAAGTCCTAGGCTCTGTGGTTTAACCCACAGTGGTAGATTACCTGTAAATGAGACTTTCTCTCTCTCCAACTTCTAAATACTGGCTTAGCTTTCCTTCTGTTTCATTAATTTGTTACTTACAAATAATGATGCTTGCTTTTCTGAAATACACATCATTGTCATTATGACACCTCTTTCATATTACTTTTGAAAACACACTTTCCATTGCACGTCATAGTCCGCCAAGAAACCGCCACAGTCCACATTGTCACAGATGTGGCTGTCAACCATTTTTCTCCAGATGGAACTGCACTGGCCCTATAAAACTCAGCGTTATCAAGCTTAAAACACATTATTCCCTCTAGTGGATTCCAAATGCTGAAAAGCTTGTAGCAAAATTAATTAAAACAAATTATGTTTGTGGAGTAGTCAAGGATGTATACTCTCCCACCCACCCCCTTTAACAGTCAACTCACACTTAGAGATGATTCATATCTTTCCCCATTGCAGCCATATGTCTGGAGCACAACTCATTAGTACCATATGGCCAGGGGCTCCTATCGTTATAGCTGGTAACTGAGCAACATTGGGATTCAGAGCTGGGCACAATCAGGTGATACACCATCCGGATTTCTGGGTGATGCTTATGTGAGTAAAGGTTCCCACACAGTCAATATGACCATGTGGTTAAGCTTCAGTCACTCCATAATTGCAATCATGTGGTTGAATTGATGTCTCCCTCCCCTCCTGCAAATTAGCTTCCTTTCTTGAGCAATAAAGAAAACCATACTTTAAAAGTTCCTGTTGTATGTGTCATTTAGGAATTCCTGTCCATATATATTTTTTTTACCTCCGGCCCATTCTGAGATTTGAACCTCTGATTCAAATACTGAGCTCTGCAACAATTATTACTTTAGCGTTACTGGAAAGCAGAACAGCTTCCTTTTAGAACTGCTTAAATGTTGCAAGAATAAGATTTCAGAGGAACTTTAATGTGTGCTCTTTTTTTAAAAAAAAATACTTAATATCACAGAGTTCAAGATACCATTTTCTGTCTGGTTTCATGAGGTGTGCTAGGATTACCACAGCTAGGAGTCCAGGCACCTACTCAGGTTTTGTGTTTCCTTTGGAAATGAGAAACAGCAGAGACTGTAGTGTCTTTATGATATATGGTATATTTACACAAATATACAACCTGAACCTAGGATGGAGGTTCATGGCCGCAGTCATGGATTCAAACTGACAGTCCACATTGGTCTGACAACCCCACCCTCCAGCTTGCAAACTGTTTGTTTCAGCATACGTAAGGCAAAATTGCAACCCTGAAAACTCTTTGTTGTTGTTGTTTAATCGTGTCTGACTCTTCGTGACCCCATGCACCAGAGCACACCAGGCACTCCTGTCTTCCACTGCCTCCCACAGTTTGGTCAAACTCATGCTGGTAGCTTCGAGAACACTGTCCAACCATCTCATCGTCTGTCATCCCCTTCTCCTTGTGCCCTCAATCTTTCCTAACATCAGGGTCCTGAAAACTCTACTACTGGCCTTTCTTCTACTTAACTCTGACCTCAGGGAGGGCTTCACCCATTTCCCAGCTGGTACAGCCTTAGCTTTGCTAATGGCTTTCTTAATTGGCCATCACCCATCCCTTTTGTGTTATTTTAATGGCCCATCTCTCAGGTGATTACTACATCAGGAAGCCAGACTGGCTGATATTTTAACATGCAAGATTCTACCTCTGGAACCCAGAAATTAGAAGCAGAGTCCAGAAATTAGAAAGGGAGCCAGGACACCCCACAAAGATATAACAATACCATACAAAGACTGTTAAGGACTCTTCACACTGTCTTTGGTCTTCTTTATACAGATTCATGGCTGGCCTGTGAGTGCTCCAATTGGAGAACAGCCTGTCATGGGCTCTGAAGATGCTTGAACTCAGGACGAAAGGGAGAAACGTGCTAAGAGGAAGGCACACTTGGCAAACCCTCACCAGGATCAACTGTCCCCACTGTGGAAGGATGTGTGGATCCAGAACTGGCCTCCACAATCACTTACGGACCCACTGTTAAAACCTTGTTTATGGAAGACAATCTTACTCAGCGACAAGAGAGAGAGAAAAAAGTAAATACTGACCTTTCCTCACTCATCATCACATATCAAGCACAGCGAATAACTCCTTGTTCTAGGCAGCTACACAAGAAGTGACAATAACAACAAATTTCCATGATCCTGGGGGGTCTTTGTTCTTGTTCAAGCCTGGTCACTTCTACTGTAGTGCACAAGCAAGTTGCCATTTTTTAAAAAATTCAACGGGGCATGAAGGCTATTACCCATATTAGTCTAATGGGGTGTCACTAGAGTGGGGGAAACTCCAGTGCCTTTAATGGATAATAGGCTGATAAATGGAGAGTTTCCCTCATCACTGCATTTTCCTATAAGGAAAAGCCACAGCCATTTAATATGTTCTTTTTATGCATCTTTTCAAAGCAGCACTGAAGACAGGGGAAAAGGTTGTAACTTTATACAACACAACTGAAATCTGTCATTTTCCTCTCTGCATGAAGCTCTGGCACTGCCAGCGATAAGGTAGCAGGGATAGATAAGAAAGAAGATAAAGGCACAATGCAAAACCCAGTATTTCTAATTTTATGGGCAGTCTGATATAAATGCCAGTTTTCTGTTGGGAAGACTAAATTGGCTCTAATCCAAGTACTCCATCTTCAATAGGCTGCATAGGCTGCAGCCACAAAATCCATGCTTTCAGAGCACTTTATTTAATTAAAGTGGATAGTCTGAACTTACAAATGTTCTATTCTAGGAGAAACAAAATTCTAGCAGCAACCACTTAAAATGTATCTTGAATGAAAACTACTTTCAAGTATCCTTATAAGGATTGAAAATGGAACATGTAAAAAATAATAATCTTCATTACCAACCCTTCAGGTCTTCATTTTTAATCCATTTTTTTCTGCTCAACCCGGGATTTTCTGAAAATGGTATTTTGTCAACATATTTTTTTAAAAAATATAGTTTAGTTTCCAAAAGCTTGGTTACTAGAAAATGTAAAGTCACATAATTTTTGTGTGTTTTTGCAAGGTGTTTTATATATAGAGAGAGAGAGAGAGAAAGAGAATGAGTGTCTCTTATTTACAAGAGTTTTCTGGAGGTTACTATTGCAACACAATCCTAAACATATTTACTCAGAAATAAATTTCCCATTGTGTTCAGTGGGGTTTGCTCAATCTAGGATTGCAACCGAAGAGTAATCTTCATTGAACATGCTGGGACTTAATTCTGAATAAACATGCATGATACATGATCATACAATACTTATGTCAACCTTACCAATATGGAACTGTAGTTAAGCATATATGGCTTTTGCAAAGTGTTTGTATCTGAGTACGTCAATATTAAAACAAAATCCCAAATTGTAAATTTCTGGCAGAACTGGAAAATATTTGCAGTAGTTTTGGATGTGCAGAAACAATATTAAAAATGTGTTAGCTCATTTTATTTGACACTACCTGTAATGCCTCCTTTGTGCTTACTTAGGCTAAGTATATAGTATACCTTTATAGCACACTTGAAGTGCTGTAGTAAACTACAGTGCAATCTACTCAGAAGTAAATCCTAATGAATTTGATGGGAGCTTAGTCCCAGCTGAGTGGCATTAGGATTGCAGCCTTATTAAATTTTTGACAGAAATGAAATTTGAACCAGGGAATTTCCCCCCAGATCCTACCCCTACCCCTAGCCCTAGAACATGACTCAAATACGAGGGAGTGAGAGATGCTTTCCCCCCATCTCAAAATATACTGGTGAGAAGTAAGTGCCAAGGCACCAGTTGTCACCTTTTAGAATGCAGAGGAACTTCCATTTATTTTTCTCTAACATTACATCTGCCTGTAGCATATTAATATATGTAATTGTGTATACGGAAAATATATATACTATGCACACATCCATTTGGTGTGGAGAAAGTGTTGCCCAGTATTCTCCATGTCAAGCAGTTAATTTAATGTAGTGTCTGTCTCCAGAAGTTATCAGAAGGAGCCACAGTCACACCAGGTGCAAATCTCTTGAAATTTCTGTCATATGGGTGGTTTTATTGAACATGTGCTGTATAATCAATTTAAAGTGCTCTTAAAGGTGCACTACAACAGTCTTAAAGATGCAAAATTGTCTTGAAAGCATTTTTTTAAAGCCCCCCCCCATGCAACACACACACAAATGTTGCTGTAGATGCATAAGATTCCCAGTGACCGATTAAAAAGGACACACTTGACCTCACTAGCTGTTTAAAGGTCACCACTGAAGCATGCCTAAAACAACCCATTGGCAGCATGGCAGCATTGCCATTTACAGGAGCCCTGAGCAGGAACAGCTTGTTTTAATTTCTTCATTTTAAAAGACAAGAAAATAAACCCCTATATGCATTCCCACTGCTGCATTTGCTTGCTTCCTAGGCAGTGAAGGCTAGGTATATTCTAAAGGATGCTTGGGGCCAATCAAAAATTCATGTGCACTTGCTTCTCCATATGTGTTTTTATTACTAACAGATTTTTCAGCTGATACTATACCAGGGAATAAATTATTTAGCTGAACTTACTAACTTCGGCTACTTAATTTTTCCATTACAGTTACATGCTTCTGAATGGAATACCATAGCTTCCCTCTATATCTACATGTTGGCCTGTTAAAATGATGCTTTTACGTTGAAGGCAAGATGCAGAACTAGCTTTAACTCAGGTCATGGTACAGTGCAACTGCTAATCAGCCATTAAGAGTCTTGAACAGAGATGGCATGTTCATGCAATTGCTTGTTATTGGCTCCGGTAAATGTTAAGGGCTGGTCAAGTGTTACTGATGAAAAGATATGTGTTTTAATTTGATACAGTAACTCTGCCACATTTATTTTATCACATCCTATACACCCTCCCCAAACAGGTTCCCTATTCTTTTTTTTAGGAACATGGGGATAATTTTTTAATTGTCATATGTTGCATGTGGATTATTTCCTTCTATATTCCCAAATACACAATTTCTCATCTCATCTCCATGCATATATACCTATACTCAGTGCTATTTTTCTAGAAAAAGAGGTGCCAGAACTCTCCTTGAATACCTCCCTCGTTCTCTTAGAATGGCAATTCCTGTGAGTTCCCCCTGAAAAAAAGCCCTGCCTTTGCTGAAAATGGTAATTTCTATCAAAAGGTATTTTGTGGGGAGGAAGCCACTTGAGCAGTAATATTCCAGGAGGAGAAGTATTATTAAGCAACTCCAAAGCACATGTCATCATACACTGCTATAACGTTTGTATGTTGTTAACCCTCACAACAGTCTTATGAACTAGAAGTAACCTATTTGTCGTTGTATGGGTGGGAAACTGAGACTTACGGCGCTTCCATACTGTTGCTATTTTGTGATGGAATCCAATCACATACCAGCAAATTCAGGTCACACAATTAGAGTTGATTGGGAGTTATTGCACTACAAAGCCACTTCCCAAAATATTGGACTTTTTGCTATAATGAAAGTAACATGAAAATGCATGGGAAAGTTTGGGGTAACACTTGCTTGATGCACTGTTGCCTAAACTTTCTATAACAAATCCGACTGAATGTTCAATAAGCAGCTTGGAATATCCTATTCAGAGGCTCCATGCCAAAGATCCATGTCAGATCACTGCAGTGACCTGTGGCTTTTCGACACACATTGACAAAGACGGATGAACGGGTTGGCTACTCCAACAGGAAGATCTACTCACAAGTCAATGCTAGTCCTGCTCAGAGCAGACCCACTGAAGTTAATATAACTTATGTTAATTAACTTCAATAGGTCTACTCTGAGTAAGACTTCATTGAATACAACCCATTGTCCAGAAGTGGCCTTCGGATTCCTAGGCTGCATCCTGGAAATTCCCCACCACTCAGTTTCTTGCTTTTACTATTTAATTTTTTAAATTTGAAAAAAGTTTATAATATAGTTTTGTATTGTTTCTAGTCATTTTGCACTTGAGGAAGTGAAGTGGAGTCCCTAATACGGTTGGATGGCACCTTGTCCATCTGTCTCGAGAGACAATGGAGTGTGCTTCTGGGGGTGAAGTCAAACTGCTGTGATAGCAGGAACTAAGTGACTCCCGGGCGCAAGCCTGGTCAGTGTGTATGGAGGTTCTGGGCTGCCCATGCAACAAGACCCACCTCTTGGCCTTGCTGATGTGGTCCAAAAGAAAGCAGAGCAATACCTTTGACACCAGCTTGGGTGCAGGAGTTGCTGGAAGGCGGTTACAAGGTGCCATTCAAGCATCTTTGGGACTCCACTCTGGATTTGTGTAGGCTTTCCTCCTTAGCCTTTTCTTCTCCCAAAGATATGCCACAATGTGTCAGAGTTTTACTTCTCCTAGATGGGCTACCTTCCCAGGTTAATGGGCCCCATCTGTCCCTCACTTCCTTCTACAGCATGTGCAGAAAATGCCTTCTTGACCTTTGGGCCCCTATTCATCTCATCTGCTCAATCCGCCAAAGCATGTCTTTGCATGAAAGGGAAGGCCCTGAGAATGTGAGATCTATCAGCCACCCTCTCCTGGTTTAGCTGGTCAGTTGAAGCTGTTCCTGGGGTGTGGCCACTGTCACATGCTGACAGCTTCTAGGAGCCACAGGTGAGAGCTAAGTGCGGGGTGGGGACCAAAAATGGACAAACTACTCCAGAAGGAGCATGACATGTCACCCTCCGGAGGTACTACCTTTCCCCTAACACCCCATACACCCCAATTCTTACAATATTCTTAAAATAACTACCTCCTTGGATGTCATTGTATATTGTTGTTATTGTTAATATCAATGAAGCAAAATAAAAGAGTTTAAAAAAAGAATTTGCCCTTCACTGTACACATCAGTACTGAAGTCACCTGCTGTACGCTCATACTAATGGCTGGAGACCGGGCAGGGATGTCTTCAACAGATGGAACTGCCAGGTTGATTTCCCTGCCCCCCAAAAATCTGGAAGCAAGGCAGGCTTCTCACATGTACACACCTGGGATTCAGTGTGACTTAAATAAGGATACGGTGCTCAAGTTGGATTGAAACTAGCTTGGAGAGAACTGCATCAAAACACAGTATTTCACTAGAAACTACAGTATAGCGCTGGGACCCAGGTAGCTGTGTGTGTACACAGATTCAAAAATGAGCAGTGGGAATGCACTGGAACCAGAGTACAGTGGTACCTCCGGTTAATAACTTAATTCGTTCTGGAGGTCCGTTCTTAACCTGAAACTGTTTTTAACCTGAAGCACCACTTTAGCTAATGGGGCCTCCCGCTGCTGCTGCGCCGCCACCGTACGATTTCTGTTCTCATCTTGAAGCAAAGTTCTTAACCTGAGGTACTCTTTCTGGGTTAGCGGAGTCTGTAACCTGAAGCGTCTGTAACCTGAGGTACCACTGTAAACAGTAATGTGTACACAGTCATAGCCTAACTTTTCACAAGCTTTGTGCAAGCAAATCAGGGTCAATAATCAGGTCACCTGGAGGAGCGCCTACATAATTCTATCTGCTCTGTCTGACAACAGCACTTCAAGGTCTCAAGCAGTGATCTTTTCCCACTCTGCTGAGAGCACTTGTGGGCTCATCCATACTTTTGCTTCTTCCCTTTCCAAGCACAGGGCTGACCAGTTTCTTCCTTGGCCAACTCCCTTCCCAGGATAACCTGCTCTTTAGCTCCAAATCAGAGTAAACATCAATCCAGAGAAAGCCCCAATTGCCCTTTGCTCTGATTGAGTGCTAAAGGGAAGTTTCCGGGGGGGGGGGGGTAGGGGGAGCAACAGGTCAAGAGGACGTGTGGATAAGCCCCTCTGAGTGAGCATCCACAAGAGGACAGTTCTGTTACCGTGCCTCACAAGCTCATCTAATTGTGTCTTGACTTTCGCAACAGCCAGCATGACTGTGCCAGCCATCAGCTCTGGCACCGTTAATGGAGCCACCTACACCAGACACGACTAATGCAGAATCTTGGCCTCTTTGGGCATGTGTCTAAAGCTGTGGCCAAGTCTGATTTATAAAGAAAGAAACATTTATCCCCATCTACCTTCTCCACCCCACCCCCAATTTCTAGCATGTAGCAGCTGTTACTAGGACTCAAGTTTTGTCTCCACTTTACTGAGCTACTTGGAACATTTGTTACTGCCTGGGAGTGAAATAGGCACAGAGCGCCTGGTTCCAGCAATGTCATACGTGATGGGAGCATATGCATTGTTCTGCAAGAGCTCTCTTAATTGAGTTGCTCTCAAGCACTTTCTGAAACAAGGTCAAGCACTACCTCCTCAGGCCAAATAGTGTGTGGCTCAAAGCTCTGAGTCTTTGGGCTCAGCTTTGCAAAGTAAGAAAACCCTACCATTAGCTTGTCTTCCCAGTATTTTATAAGTGTTTAGGCAGGGGAAAGATTTCCCTGGGCTTAAAATACAAGAAAGTCCAATTTTTGAGAAGCTGGAGCCTGTTTTTCTACTGTGGGCAGATACCTTATCAGCATGACTTAACACTCAAGTTTAGAGAAATGGGAGCCAAATATTTTTGGATATCACACCACATCTCATCCTAGTTCGCCATTTGGTTTTTAAAAATGCTGCTGCTGCTATCATATCACCTTCTTTTGTATCTGCAGAATGTTATTCCTCCCTTCCTAGGACAGCTGAAATAGCAAGCAACTGCAGTATGCTAAGTCTATTGCATATATAGTTTAGCTGACTGCCCTTATAGCCTTTCTTTTACTGAACACTATACAGGGATTTTCATTCATAAACTCAGTAGCTGGCACTAATCAGCACTCGTCTTCTGCCCTTTCTGAGCCAGACTATAAGATGCTCTCTCTTGGTACTTTAAGATACTGATTCTATCTTTAGCCATTTTCAGAAGCTTTGCAGTAAAAACTAAGGAGCAATTTGTGCCCCTTCAGTTACTATCTGTGTCAAAACACTTTTGCAGAAGATACTGTAAGACTGCTCTATGGTGCTGTGCAGTTTCTGCTGAAATGGTCTGTGGTTGCCTTTTGGGGAAGAAGCAAAGGGGACAAATAATGTGTTTTCAACCAGGAATGGTGGTTGCCAAGTTAGGAGGATTTATTTCAGTATGTGGACAAAATCCTTTGTATCAAGTATTTAGCACTGCCTATTTATTAGGGAGGAAAGCTGAGCAGAGATGTAAATCATCAGAATGATGCCATGGTAAAACCACAGATATCCCATCTTAGTTGGACAATACAAGCTTCTTCACATCAACCTCAGGAGCAAAGGATCTCCAGCACAAATGACTATGTACAGCATAGCCCTGATTAGCTGGTGCTTCTGATATTGTGCTTCCACTTCTCTCTCCCTATCTCTCTGGAGTAGTTTTTTCAGCTTAAAAAAGGAGACTGATAGGGTTTTTGCTGAACAAGTGTTTCGTGAGTAAGCTTGCTAGCAGCACTTTAAAGGGTCTCTAAAAAGCAGACACTCCACCTGAAGCATGGAGGAAGGCCAAAGGGAGAAGAAATTTGCAGTTGATTCAGAGGTGTACAAATGACATTTTAAGAGCATTCATGTCTGTGTTTTATGTTAGAAGCAAATATAATAATATTAATATTAATAATTTATTTATTTATTTATACCCTGCCCATCTGGCTAGGTTTCCCCAGCCACTCTGGGCGGCTTCCAACAAGAGATTAAAAATACATTAAAACATCAGTCATTAAAAACTTCCCTAAACAGGGCTGCCTTCAGATGTTTTCTAAATGTCAGATAATTGTTTATTTCTTTGACATCTGATGGGAAGGCGTTCCACAGGGCAGGTGCCACTACCGAGAAGGCCCTCTGCCTGGGTCCCTGTAACTTTGCTTCTCGCAGTGAGGGAACCACCAGAAGGCCCTCGGCGCTGGACCTCAGTGTTTGACAACATTGCCAAAACACAACTCACATGTTATTTGCCCAACCTCAGTGATGCTACCTTGTGGTATTGCAAGTCAAGATCATTTTCTGATCACACAGCGAGATGCTTTTTGAGATGGGCAACCAGAACCATACAAAATATGCCATATACAGTCACACCATAAATTTACAACACAGCATTAGGATGCTGCCTGTGTTGTTATCACTCTTTCCTCAAAATCCCTCATAACTCCTAATAACCTAATAGTTACAATTCCCTGCAACCCTTATTTGAGCTGTTGCTCAAATACAGCATTTTCACCTGCTATACCTGCCCTAGGAAGCAGGACTCTAATTTTACAAGGTATCAGCCAAGAGGAAAAGTTGAGCAGTTCAATCAAGCGTGGTGACAGGAAGTAACTGTTGCTGTCTACTGCTCTGCTACCCTGGAAGACTAAAAGTTGTTTGTGGATCTGCATCTGGATCTGGCATTGTTATGCAAATTGTCTTGGTCAAGTTTAGTTAATATTCTCAGATGGTTGCTTATTTAAATGTCTAGTTCTCATGGTTGCACCAGACAGCCAACAGGCCTCTCCTATAGATGTTCTCTGTCCCTAAGACAGGCACCCCCAAACTCGGCCCTCCAGATGTTTTGCTACAGTCAGCATAGCTTAGAATAAAATGTCCAAGTTGGCAGAAAGCCTGCTCTAAGCTTTATATGACAATACTATGTGTCAGTAAGGCATTGCTTTCTTAAGGTGGATTGGTTAAGGTGGGCTGAAGTTACTAAAATTAAACAGGAACTCAAATATTTAATGCTGCAATGTGGCTCCAGATGTTTCTTTCTGTCATTAGATTTTGCAAGGTGCTGAGAATTATGACCCTTTGGAAATTATTTAGACATTCCAGTCTGCCCCACTCCACACCATAGCAGTACAAAGCTATCCTTGAAAAGGATGACTTCCAATCTTCCAAATGCACAGGGAGATTGAGTGGAATGGTGTATGAGGATGCAATGCCTGAAGGCAATTCTGAACCAATGCAATGCTTCCATGAAGGCAGCCTTCAAGCTGAGCAGCTTATTAAAGACCTATCAAGACAAAAATTAAACAGACCATTAAGCAGCACTCCAGTGGATTAGCATTGGGCTGTCTCCCTTACACTGTAGATTTCAAAAATTCCTTTGAAGTTTAGGCATTAGAAAATCACTTTCCAAACCACATAACTACGAGCCTTAGATGTTGCCTAAAAGCTCTGTGGTTGAGGCATAGCTGAGCTGACTAATCTTTTTGGATTTAATGAGGTTAATGAACGTGCATAATTTTGCATGGGAGCCGTAGGTGGCCTTTTGGTAGGAAACATGAAAACAAGCAACAATACACAGTGTTGAATGGAAGCCAGCCAATCTAGTCAGGCGAAAAGAATGGCTGGCTAGTGTCAGTCATTCTGACTGACTGATTAGTAATGTTCTTCCCTTAAAAGAGTATTTTCAGCAGCTTTATTCAAAACCCCATTAAAACAATTACAAGTCTCTGTGTAACAAGATCACACACTGAAATTCAATGAGTTCATCTTCAAACCCATTCAGCCTCAAAAGGAGGTCACATTTTAGCAAATCATGAACAAGATTAGAGGCCTACACCCAAATATTTGGCTAGGAAATTCCAATCAATACATGAAATTCAGCACGCACCAATGGCAGTCTAAGTCTCTGAGTTCCTAGGCCTATAGCCCCCAACTACCAGGTATCCCCTGGATGTCTGGCATATGAACACAATATAAATGAATTAACAATAACAATAGCAATGATAATGTACCAACAATGTAGAGCTCCTCCAGTCCCTAGGCTATATACCAAAGATTATTCAGCCCTGTCATGAGTCCCCCTGGAGTTGTCATGGCGGTGGGGTGGAGTTAGGCCCTGAGGAGTTGGAAGAGACTGGGGAATCAGATCTGCAGGACCCTGACTCCCAGGGCTCCAGCAGGATGGAGGTGGACATAAGTTTCTCCCATTGCCTTCTTTCTAGATCCCCACCCTCATCTTTTCCAACCAAGAAGCTGCGTCCAGCACCTTTCCCTGTTACACAGGTGCACCCCTGCCTTAAAGGAGGCAGCTGAGAAGAAATCTGATACTGCGCCAGCATCACCCCACCACCTCTGTTGCCTAGGACATGGTGACATCAGAGCTGGCGTGCACAAACATCATCAAGCCAGCCTAATAGGAGGAGTGCCTGCTTGCTTGCCCAGTCTCAATACTCTAAGTGCTTGCTGGACTGAATGCTATGCCTACCCCACTCTTCAAAAGGAAAGTGCAGGTGACTTGTGCCTTGCCCTGTCTTTGACTTGTCATGTAGCTGCTGATCCTTACTTGCCTTATGTACCATTCTAATCTGAAAATAAAAGTCTTTGGCAAAACCTGAGTTGTGAATTCCAGTTCCTCCATGGAAACCCAGGACACTAAGCACAGACCACCAAAACATCATATCTCTCTCTCTCTCTCTCTCTCTCTCTCTCTCTCTCTCTCTCTCTTTCTTTCTTTCTTTCTTTCTTTCATACAAATTATTAACAGGAAGGCATATACTGTAAACATTGCACAAGTCTATCAGGATGAATGCTCATTGTGTAACCGCCACACAAGCTAATCAGAACAAATGCTCAATAAGATCAGACATAGGGCTTGTCC